>NC_029779.3:43060333-43066021 GCF_000817695.3 Arachis duranensis | reverse complement strand
CAGAATCCTTAAAGAAATTAGATACATCATAATGAGTGGTGAAATTTTCATTATTTGAAACAAAATTTATTTCTTTTTTTTGTCATCTTTTTTCAAGGATGCTTAATAAAGATCAACAATGTGCCTTGGGGTACGACATGTACGTGACCAATGGCCCTTTCCACCACAACAGAAATATTTATCCTCAATTGATTTACTTTGCCTATTATTTATTTCTTTATCCCACTTCTGGTGAGATCCTTTCTTATGAACATAATTTCTTTTCCTTCCATAATTTTTCTTGTTATCAAAATAGAGTTAAGAATTAGGATATATGGATTAAGATTAGAGTTTAGGGTTTATGTTATATGTGCTAGGCTTAGGACTAGGGTTTAGTATTAGAATTTTATTGTTTGTTGTATACATATTACGTTTAGGGTTAGGGTTTTAAATTTAAGTTTAGGATTCGACCGTTCGAGGTTTAAGATTTAGGATATATTCCTCAATATAGAAATTAACTTCACCAACACTAATAATCATCATATTTATATGACATATTAATCAAGAGATTAAAAAAAAAACAAATTTAAAACACATCTCTAGATGAAGAATATACATAAAGAAATGGAATAAAAATGACAATAAAAAATATATACAAATTAACAGAAAGAACATATCTTCATAAGAACATACAAATAAAGAAGCAAGTCTAACAACAAAAAATATAAGACAAACACCATATTAAGAAGATTAAGTCCATCAATTAAAATAAATATAAAAATAAAAATAAATAAAAAAATAATTTTTAATATAAAAAATTTTTGTATTGTAAAATATTTTAAATAAAAAACATATTAAATTTAATATTAATTTATATATATTTTAACTAATTTTTAAATAATATAATAATTAAAACATATTTTAATATATTTTATACTATCATTAATTTACCAAATTGGTGGGCGGGGCTCACTCTAATAAAGTTAAATTTTCAATCATTTTGCTATCAAAAGTAGGCTGAGCAGCGAAAGTGAGAAACAAGAAACAGTAAAGCAAATAGGATGCGGGAAAAAACCCCCTAAAGTCAATGTTGCTCCACGACGACTCAGCTCTACCTCCAACAGTCCAGCCACACCTCTACCTCCGGCGGCTGCCACTCAGCTCCATCTCCAGCAACAGCATCGCTACGGCCGTCCACCTCCTCCACTGCAAGTTACTAACTAATATTTGACTGTTCTAATAATTGGATCTGAGTTGTGTTTAGAAATTCTGGTTCTTATAGTCAGATTTAGGATTAATTATATCTAGGAATTTCTGGTTCTTGTAATTATATCTAAGTTATGTTTATCCTAATTTTTTCCCAAATATTTTTCAATTTTTTTTTTTATTTTATGTTTCAAAAAGCCGTGGATATTCGTGGGGAATCGAGTCAGTCACAATTGTATCTCATCAAATTGGATATTTACATATTACATGGTAATAATTTAGAGAGAGAGAGAGAAAATAAGCAGCATTCTAAGAAACAAGATAGCAGTGAGATTTCAATTGGTGATGGATTCCTTAAGCATGTCTCGCTGGAAAATTGAATAAACCGGAACGCAGCAATTTTATTCAGCATATATGCAGACTTGATACCTAAATTGAATAAACCTGGCTCCTGGCTGCATGCAACGGCATGTCATCCACAAACTTCACCGCAATTCTGTACACCTGCCATCCGGGGATGATCATCATTTTCAAAGTTTTGAAACTTCTAATCCTCAAAATCCCAGTCACTATCTTCCTCATTGCCAAAATCACCGTCATTTTGTTCCCCGTCCGAAGCTTCAAGCTCACTCTGGAAATAACAATCAACAAATATTCAGTTGTCATTGTAACTAGAATAGAGATCATCTTCCATATTTTATTTTATTTCATCAATTCTCCTCGATAGCAGCTTTCAGATGATACGAAATTTGATGTTAATAGGGGAAAAATGCTGTAAGAACTATTTATATAAGATCCAAAGCCAGTACATAAATCTTCTACAAGAAACTATATATTTTTGAGGGTGTCTTACCAGGGTGGATTCTGACATGATCTATACGGTTAAGGTCCTCTATTCCACCCCTATCTTCAGGCTCCAAATCATGAGACAAACCCTTTGAATAATTCGAAGTGACAATAAGTATTGAATATACAAAACACAGAGAAAGCTGATGCTAACATGCAAGACCACCAGATACATAGAGAAACCTGATGATTAAGTAACATCTACCGGGCATGCAAATGATGAATGCAAGTTATGATAAGTCAATACTTACAAGTTCCTCTTTCATTTCTTCTATTTTTCTCCCCAATTCAGTAATATGCTTACTCAGTGCCTACACAGGTCATACAAGATCAATTGAGACATAAAAGATATAGAAGGAAACATACAGATTTGCCATTGACATAAAAATTTGGAACCTCGTGGCGTTGCATGGCAATTGAACGCTTTAATGCCTTTGCCTTTGTTAGAAGGTTTCTTGGCTTTATGGTAACGGGACGCCTATAATTTTTCCCACGGTAGTAAATAAGACAAAATCCTTTTGGAAGTCTATCTATCGACACTAGTATTCCACCACTCTCATATTCCAGTAATCTAGCTGTGTCCTCAACAAAAGCAAAGGTCTTTTGTTTTGTTATTAATTTAACAAGCTCACGATGTCTCCAATGCAAATGCATATTCTCAATGACACCATCAAAAACTCCACGTATACCTGAAGATTATCATTAATAGTTGTTAGGTAATGAACCATTATAATATAGCAACTTTCAAAACAGCTGAAAATTACCCACCAAGTGGCAAGTACGGCTTCATAATTAAACCAACCCTGCGGAACATAGCACGCTCTTCTTCCGATATTGTTTCCTGATCACAATCAGGATCAGCTGGAACCAAGGAAGCTTCTACCTTGGATAAAAGATTTTCTGCTCTAATCTTTTTGGTCTTGGCCTGTTCAGAATTAGAGTTGTAATGATGATAATAATAAGAAGAACAAGATCACTACTAATAATCATAAATAAATGAAAAATAAAAAAACTCAAGTATATAATCTTCAACAATGAAAAGGATTAGAGACTTACAAGAACCAGTTTACGTTCAACTTTTCTGAAAAGCTTAACATTCTTAGCTTTTGCAGACTCTTTGATCATCTTCTCACGTTCTTCAGCAGATATATCCTTTCCCCAGCGTGTCTGAGCTT
The DNA here is from genome assembly GCF_000817695.3 of Arachis duranensis. Classification (NCBI taxonomy): domain Eukaryota; kingdom Viridiplantae; phylum Streptophyta; class Magnoliopsida; order Fabales; family Fabaceae; genus Arachis; species Arachis duranensis. The sequence continues at coordinate 43,062,815 of NC_029779.3, read as the reverse complement.
CATAGAACTCAGCCAATGATCCTGCTTGAGTCGTTGCTTCATCTGTCCCTGATTGAGTTACATCAATGGCTCTGTGCCGTGCCTTCTCCTCATCATCTACTACTTGTTTTGTCATTTCTTGTCTTTCAGCTAAAACAGCAGCGACACTAGTTGGGACAAAGTCCTTCCCGCGATATATTACAATGAAATATTTATTTCTTATCAGCAAGGTGCCTCCTGTTAATTTCTGAACCAGGAAAGAAAAACAAGATTTATCATCATGCTCCATTGAACAATGACTAGGACTATAACCGAAGCTACAGATAACATACCTTTAGCTCCCCGGCCATTAGTTCATTGTTTGTATTCAGGATACCACGCTTAACAGCAATCTTCACAACTAAGCTTTTTTCCCATAGCTTCAGAATAGCAACTGCGAGACCTTGGAGATTTCGATTTCTACCTTTACAAGGTTCAACAAAAGATCCATATAAGTAAAAGGACAATGATTTAATACATTACCGTAGTAGAATAACATTACCTAGAGCAAAATGACAAGGAAGAGCTTTGGAAAGTTTCCTCATATTCGTCAGCTCTGCATCTGTTAGTCTCGGAGGCATTCCAGTTGGAAGAAGTCTAAGGGGAGTCTTATATCCAGGTACAGCAGGAGGAAGTAAATCCGCATCAATAGGAAGTATTCCCGTGCCCCACCATTCGACAAAACGAGGACCTAAACCACCAAGCATCCTGTCAAACTCTTCTTCCTCTGGCGTCATGTTCGCAAGCTGTTCTTGATTCATCATAACCGGCTCACTCCTTTCCAAAGATGCAGGTGTTGGTCCTTCATAGTTTTTCCCACGAAACACCAGCATAACACTTCCTGACCTCCATATAACTAACCCTCTTGTTCTGCGCTGCAAAATGCTACAAGATTTCAGTTCATAAGTTCTCTAAACAAAAATGCTATTGAAATCAAGAACAAAATAAGAATAAGTGAAAGGGGAAGCAAGAAACCTCAACAATTTCATGAGCAGTCTTCATATCTCTGGCAAGAAGCTCATGGAACTTGAGCCTAACAACTTCCTTCTTCCTCCACTGATCATGAATCTTGTCCAGCACGGCCTGCGTGAGCCCAGCTTTGGCCACATTCACCTTCTCCTTCAGTTGCATCCCCAATCTTCGCAACCGCGCCTGCTCCTCCTCCTCAAGAGTCAATTCCGCCAAAGTTGGCGGCTTCACCTTCCTCTTCTGCATCACCTTATTCTCTACCTCCACAGCTTCCTTCTCATCCTCACCTTCGTCTCTATCCCATGGCAGAAGCATGTCGTTAGCTTCATCCTCAGCCAATGCGGTATCAGAACGAACCCAGTCTCGGCGTAGCAAGCGACTTAAACCTCCGGGTGCTTCCACGTTATCGTCGTTGTAGGAGGCTAATCGTAAATTTCGCAAGCGGAGAACGACTCTGTCAATTGCGTTGCAAGGGTTGTTGTCATTCCGCAAGAAGTGAGAGTTGTCGGGGTCAAAGAGGTCATCGGCGGCCGGTTGGGGGAAACGTGGTGAGGGTTTGGGGTTGGGGAATCGGGAAGAATTAGGGTTAGCGGGAGGCCACTTGGTGAGCCAAGTGTCAGATGAGGTGACTTTATCGGAAGGTTTGGGTTGGGAGTGGGTTGGGTAGTTGGCAGAGACACAGAAAGGCCTCAGAATGCTAAGTTGATAAGAGTGCGAAGCAGTTGTGCACAAGTATGAGGTCCCGACACTCAGAGGGAGTTCCGATAACTTAGCAGTACTGTTCCCAAGTGCCATATTAGCCTCTCCCCAGCATTTCTCTGCGCACTCAGAGTGGCACAAACATAGTTATGCATGTGTTCACAAACATATTAATAACAATCTAGTAACAATTTTTAGACATACCTGATAATGCAAAAAGAAATAACAAAATACTTTCTCAATTTAAATGAACAAGAAAGAGAACAAAAAATAACACAATCAGTAAATCAAATTCAAGGAGTGATCTCAAAGTTGGCATCTATATCTTCATGGGACAAATTTGAAGCTTGACCAACATTTCCTTCATTTTAATTTGTATCTATATCTACATTTGTGTATTTTTCACAAATCAATACCAAGAATAATTCATAATAGGAACCGAGTTGTGATCAAGACATTTTTAAAATTCTAGCAAAAAAAATAGAGAATGGGAACAACAATTTAACTGAACAATTTTATTCTGACTTGCAGAGAACATGAACCTCATTTCCAACAACAAATTCAAATATGATAATTTTCAGTAACAAGAGATTAAGGTCAAAAGATGATTTACAGATTTACAGCAACAGAAAATTCAGCTAAGTGATTATTTCAGCAAAACAACAACAGACAACCTTCAGTGATGATAATCAGTAATTCAACTCAATGATGATTTTCCGCCAAAAAAAATTGAGAAAAACCCAAATCAGCCCCTGACAATTACCTCGAAAGACAACGAGGTCCCTGACAAAAAAAA
>NC_029779.3:43052848-43060234 GCF_000817695.3 Arachis duranensis | reverse complement strand
TTTTTTTTCTTGGGGGCCTCGTTGTCCTTTCGAGATAATTGTCAGGGGCCGGATGGGGTATTCACTCAAAAAAATTAGTTCAGTGATATTTTCAGCAACAAATTCAACTTTTAGCAACAAAGTCAAGGTGCATTAACGAATTACAGCAACAAAAAATTTAGCTAGGTGATTTTTTTAACAAGACAGCAACAGATTCAAGATTCGGTGATGATAATCAGTAAACAATTCCACTCAGTGAGGATTTTCAGCCAAAAAAAATTAGCCCAGTGATATTTTCAGCAAAATATTCAACTTTCAGCAATAAAATCAAGGTGCAAAGATGAATTACAACAACAAAATTAAGCAAGAAAGAAAAGAGGAATTTGTTAGAACTCACTAAACCAGGACTAGCTGCTGACGGCGAGGCGACGACCAGCCCCGGAACGTGCTTAAAATAAAATATAAAATATAATTATTAAAAAATTAATATATAATTTTAAATATTTAAATTTAATGATTTTATTTTACCTAATAAATTATCCATAATTTATCATTAAAAGTTCACAAACATCTTCAAACATTAAAATTTATAACTAATAAAAATCAAAATGCGCATAAATGACAAATCGGAATCAGAAAAATCAGCATAAACAACTCAGAATAAAAAAAATCAGCATAAACAACAATTCAGAGAAAAATTCCAACATAAACAATGCAGTGAAGTACTGCACCACACCACCATCAACAACTCAAATCAGAAAAATCAACAACCAGAATCAACAAATCAGAAAAATCAGCATAAACAATTCAGAATTAGAATCATTGCATAAACAACTTAGAATCATAAAAATTCCAACATAAACAATTTGGCGCATTGAGTTGAATTGAAGATGTAGCACTAAAATCAAAGGATGCCTCAACTTCCAAGGCTAATTAACATCTGCTAAACAAAAATCCTAATTCAAACCTAGTGTTCAAAATTAGTAGAATCAAATCAGCCCTGATCACCTCAGAAGCATTAATAAAAATAAATAAATAAAATTCACCCCGCAAAACAGAATCATATTTACATATTTGGAGGAGTAAAAACTACATGCCAACCAAGAAGTAAGAACATGCCATTTACTATTCTTGACATCAAAACAAAGCACATGCTCTTGATTTGAATGATGGAAGTAGCAGCAGCGGTAGCACAAAGCAATTATATTATATCAGGACAAAAAGCATGAAAATTGGAAGCAATTTCTATTTCATATTTCATAGCTTCCATAGGGCATATTTGGAGACTAATCCTAACACAAGAACACCCAAACGAAATCTATTGGATTTCTCATAATCCTAAGAAGTGACCCTTATTAAGATTACGAATATATCCAAATTTAATACCAAATCCAAATCTAATTCTCGTGCAGCTCTCAATGAGACTGATAAGACAGAGACAGAGTGAGCTCGGAGAGAAACAGAGAGCTTGAAGAGAGACGCGACGGCGAGGAGAAGAACTCCGAGCGCGACGGAAAGAAGAGGGCTGATCGATAGAGACCACTTTTGGCGACGACGGCACGCTTTCTATCACAATCCCGGCGGCGACGACACCCTCTGGCCAAGTAGAGGAGATCAGTGATGGAGACGGTGGCGGCTAGGGCTTCTGGTGGTGATTGCTCTGATAGGGTTTAGGGTTGCCTTTGATCTGCTCGGTGGCCTTTTTGTTTACATAAAACGGCGCCGTTTTGAATAGTAGAAGAGCGAGCCAAACCTTTCAAAAAACGGTCGGGTTCAACCGTTTTGCCGGTTAATCTTGTATTTTGTAGATTGATTTTGAAGAACAACTGAACCGTTTTTGATAATGATATTTGCCGAGTAAATTCCCAAAATGGTCTCTCAGATTGGGTCCGTGCACCAATGTTACCCCTCACTTTTGAAATGCTCTAATTGCACCCTCCAAATTGAGCTCCGTGCGAAATCCTGGTCCTCCCACCCAATTCCGACATGACTCAGCAACCGGAGCGCTGAGCTGGCGGTTTATGATCCACGTAGGCCACCTGAACGACGTCGTTTTGCTCAGAGGGGGTTGATGAATCAGAACAATGTCGTTTTGTGATGAAGGGGAATTGAAAGGTTGCTTGGGGAGAGGGTTGATCATTCGTTAGTCTTTCTCCTACTTCTCTTCAAACGTTTCTTCTCCCTTTCGTCCAGAGAATGCTATCACACTAGGGCACGTTCTGGTTAGTGCTTGTATGAGTTCGTTGGCAGGAGAACGAAGGACGTCAATCGTACGAAGTTGTTGAAGCAGAGGGTATCATCATCGTCAGCTACAACAAGGTTAGAAATACAGTGTGTAGTTGAAGTTTAAATTTTTTTTGGATTTTCATTGATGGCTCTTCATGTGATGTGTTGATTGAAGGAGATTTCATCTTCGTTTGGTGTTTTGTTGAGATTTCTATGTTGTTAGATTTTTTGTGGTTACGATGTTAGCATGGGATTTGAGTTGCTCTATTTTTTTTATGTATCCAACAAGGGCTCTTTCCTCTAATGATACGGTTGTCTAGTTATGGTCAAAAGTTATTGTTGCATGTGTTTAATTTATTTGTTTACTCCTCTTGTAGATGGATGAAGTACTAGACATTATGTTTCATCATAGAGGAACTTTCGAAAATGGTGTGGATGAAAAGATTGGTTACTATCCGGACAACAGAAACTGCCTAGGTGATGTTGAGGTGGATAGGTTAGATGTATTTTACCTGAGAAACTATTATAAGGAGCTAGGTTATGACAGAATGAAGGAAGTTTGGTGGCTTGTACCTGGAAAGAACGTAGGGGAGGGATTGAGGAAGTTGAATAGTGATGCAGACCTAAGAGAGATATGTGAGATGGGTGCAAAGAATGAGGGTCTTGTTGATATCTACATTGAACATGAGGTTTCGTCACCTGAACTTATACAAGGGAAGGAGGTTATGGTATACGTTAATGATCAAGTAAGAGACCTTGGGACGCAAGCAAAAGAAAATGTTGCAGCTGCCCCACACGATGGTGCTAGGCCAAATGATGAAAAGAATCCTACTGATAATGTGAGACGACCTAGGGAGGAAGGGGTTAAAGCATCTGTTAAGGTGCCGATTGAACAAAACTTAAAAAGAAGGACAAGAACACCCTGAAACCAAATCAGACAAAAGTTCATAGGAGGTATTGCCTGAGGTTTGCAACTGGGATAGGAGGCAAAAATGCTTAGAAAAGGAGGCAGGGTAGCAAGATGCCAGTGATGTTGATGTCCTCTAATGAGGACTCCTCTAATTCTGATGATAGTTCAGAAGATGAGCCCTATAAACCAGTAAGGGAAGACAGCTCATCTGATTCATGTGCTGCGGACCCTGTTCCTTCACGTAAGGTAAATGGTAAGAAGAAAAAAAGTAATAAGAATGTTTCACAGGATAAGGGTAAGGGGAAGAATAAGATGAAAGAGAAGATTTGTGTTGATGACGATGCTTTTGTGGAGGATGAACCTGATGTTGAAGTGGATCTTGGATTCGTAGGAACTGGTAAGAATGATGATTATAATGCATACGATATTGGGACTGATTCTGATGGTGCCAACTCTTGGTATTCATTGGAGATGAAAACCCCACCGAATTCTGAAGACGAATTAGAAGATGAGACTGAATCTGATGAGGTGTTTCCAGTTTTTAGGGAGGTGGCTAGGTTTGGGGAGCTTCACTTAGAGGTTGGAATGAAGTTTAATACGAAGTGAGATTTTAAAGAGGCTGTTAAGGAGTACACCATCCAGGAGGGAAGGCGTATTCGATTCAATAAGAACGATATGAAGAGGCTTAGGGCAGTTTGCAAGGTGAAGGATTGCAGTTCGGTTATCTTTGCTTCCAAGGACCGAGACGACACTTGCTGGCAAGTGAAGACTTTCAGAGATGATCATACCTGTGCAAGGGAGGATAAGAACAGAGCAGCCAATCGTAACTGGGTTGCTAGTAAGCTTGTGAAGAAAGTGAGAAAGTATCCCAACTTCAGGCATTGTGATGCAAACACCGTCTTCAAGACCAAGTATGATCTGTCATTGTGATGCCTACGTGGACCCTGAACCGCCAGCTCAGCGCTCCGGCTGCTGAGTCATGTCGGAATTGGGTGGAATGACCAGGATTTCGCATGGAGCTCAATTTGGAGGGTGCAATTAGAGCATTTCAAAAGTGAGGAGTAACATTGGTGCACGGGCTCAATTTGAGGGACCATTTTGCGGATTTACTCGATATTTGCCGGTTAATCTTGTATTCAAAATCTTGATCGCCTGTCGATGATAGTGTCTTCAGTATTATTTTTAAGGGTAAAGTATATTTTTTGTTCTTAAAGTTTGGCAAAAATTTTCGATTGATGATGGAGTCGGCGGAAACAGAAGCATGCTTGTGGATGGTGACAAACGACTACATCTTTGGCATCTGCGTTGAGAAGTTAGAAAAATTGGGGAAGAATGAGGATAGGGATTGGAAATCCCATCTTGAGCAGGCTCCGTTTGATTTCTGTTTGAATCTTCCAGAGTCCAGCATGATAAGGTGAACAAATAGAACTTGATAAAGTCAAGACAATAAAAAAGTTTGATTTATACAATGTCAAGAGAAATTTTGTATTTACAAAGAAAAAGTGGGAGTATTATTACTTTTATTAAAATTGTTTACCACTCAACAGATGATATACTTTCTCTGGAAAGTATAAAAGGTTTGATCATAAAACTAATTTTTTGAAAAAGTAGCCTATTTGTATAATGATACAATTCTATAAAAATAGATCTAATAGTTACTTAGATTTTTTTATAATCATTTTTAATAAGGATTGTCCTTAAAATAAAATTATACACTATTGTAGTGGGAGATTTCATATTTTGAGAAAACGTGATATTTATTATGCACTAGGCGTATCTTGCAAAAGGTCAAGCACATGTGCTCAAAAGTTAAGGTGTTTAAGGTCAAAAGAGTTTTAAAAAATACAAATGTGCATTAAAAATTATACACATGATTGATTGGCTCTAGTGCAAGTGCCACTAGTATAAAATACATGTTGAAATACAAATACACATTAAAAATAAATGAAACCACATATGTATTTATACACAAATACATTGGTGGCTGATTCTAATGGTTAATTTTAGTGTACAAAGAGCATTTTCCAAAAATATATTACTTCATACTATCGGGTCGTTGAGGAAGTTGCTAGACGCCAACCTTAATTAGTAAATTTAGTATGACTAATTTACTACCTGCTTAATATTGAACCTATGGGGTCATCCACTAATGAGTGTTCTAATCTTTGCTATAGAATTATTTAATTATTATTTTGATTTGATCAAATAAATAATTATATTAATTCAAATTGAAATATTATTATATTTTTTGCTAGCACCAAGAATATAATAATAATATGATAATTGAGAATATTGAATGAGATTTGAGAATAATTAGTTATTCTATTTCTAAATTTGGATGAGATTCTAATTAATTCTGTTTCAAATTGAGTTATGATATGATTCATAAATTTGAATGATTCAGATTTAGAATTTCAAGATATGATTTAAATTTGAATTGAGAATTAAATTTAAAATTCGTAACAAATCTCATACTATTTATATGTATGCCAAGAGTAGAGGAAAGGTGAGAGAATAACAATGGTTTTTATTCCTTTACCTCTACACACATAAATATATGTGAGCCTAATTCTTGGAGAAGAATTTTATAACATGCAAAGAGTTGCAAGAGGTTTCTCAATTTATATCAGATGTCCATTAATCAAGGAGTTGACAGCAAAAGTCGGTCTCGGTGTGGATACGCATAGCGCCTTCGTATCATCGAAGGGGAAAGTGATTCTTACTAGCGTACACACAGGTATTTAGATCTGATCTATATATTGTTTATTATTGGAATAAAGTTTAAGTACAAAATAGATTTTTAGGATTATTTTATTACTTTCGCTGCGTGTTATGAACAACATGGTAATCCTTCACTCTCTGCTTTACAAGTGAAAATTTTTTTTATAAGATGTCTTGTAACTAAAGTAATTCTCAACTGCTCTTTGGAGAACTCTTATGTGTAACACCCTACCATACAGAGTCTTATGCTTAAGTCATAATTCAAGTATGGCAAGGTATTACGACCTCTAAAATAAAAATTTAGTACATATAGTAGTATGAATGATTGATTATAACTAGGAGCCTTTGTAGAAAGAGGGGTAAACAAAAACCGCAACCTTAAAGCGCAACACTCCGATTCGGTAACGTAACGAACAAGGATAAACAACGCGAGATTATATATATACAAAGGAGTGTCAAAAACAGGAATATTAAGACCCAAGATCCGGGTGCGAAGATAACCGGTCCGAGCATAACAATATATACATATGATAAAAATAAGGAAAACCCCAAAGGAAACCCAAAGGGACACAAATACATAAAACCTATTCTCCAAAATCTCCCATAAGAGGAGTCATCACAGTTGTATTATTTAATGGAGATATAAGTATCTAAACAAAACATGTAAACCAAAAACATGGTCCCCAAGAACAAGGAATCTTCGCAATCAAGAAGTCTCCAGCATGCCTCAGCGGGAAACCTCACGTCCTGCATCTGAAAACCACAAAATCCGCATGGGTGAGAACCAGAGGTTCCCAGCAGGTAACAGCTTCCACATATATAATACATAACAATGGAGGAAAGCCGAAGGCAATCCTAGAACTCCCTCCAAATAATATCAAAGCTTATAAACAAGCTAAACCATATAAGGGTATCTGACTAAAGATTCTTCAGTCTAACTAATACTTCCCTTTCCAATTCCTTCAGACCTCCCAACCACCAGCAGGATATAATATAGCAAACACAGTTATATCAAACAAGGAATATACAAATAGGAGCAAGTAAGACATCTAGACAATTAGCAAGTTATATGCAGTCAAATAGGCAATCTCAAACAATTCACATAGTATGCATATGATGAATGCCTGTCCCTAGTGGCTGATGATATCATCTTGTCGGTTATATAGCCAACCCGACAAGTCCTGGTCGCTAACCATTGGACTGTCCCTCTGTCGTGCATCCCCAAACTCGAGTTATACTCGTTATAAACTTGATCATAAACATGATCCATATACATCACCCTCACTGGTGAATATTTACGGGGGCGAGCTCATCCGAGTCTTTCACAGTGCCCGGCCAAATTTACGACATAGGGTCAACAGAGTATCAAGTCTCAACCTGAAGCACGTGGTGGCTAGCCACTGCTACTACCCAAAGAAACTCGTACTCAGATAGTGGAAGTGCAATTTCACAATTATCAATAATTCAGCATCAACATGCACGAATCCTCATCCATGGATCAACATCCATATTAGCCATTCCGGCTCACGGTTCAATCCAGAACCAGCCAA
>NC_029779.3:43047188-43052712 GCF_000817695.3 Arachis duranensis | reverse complement strand
AAAAACTCATCGACGCGTAAGCGTCATGCACGCTAACGCGTGGATTCCAAACTTGCCCATCGACGCGCACGCGTCAACCTCGCGTACGCGCGGGTGTTCTCGTGCCCCAGGCACAACACCGGCACAGTTCTGGCATAACTCTCTGGAAAATGGCTGGGCATTGGGTGCAGCACATCGGCGCGCCCGCGCACCTCACGCGCACGCGTGGATGGCGCTTTCTGGAAGATCGGTGCATACGCGCCAAGTGTGCTTACGCGCAAGGGGTTATTCTGCTAAAATTTTTCTAAGTTAAAAAGCTGCAGAATTTCACAGATTTACACCCCAATCTTCCAACGGACATAACTTCCTCATTTTAAATTGTTTTTCACCCGTTCTTCGAACGGCATGGACATCCCGGATCCAATTTCATTTCTAAACAGATTTGGTACAAAACGGAGATCCGTAGTCCAAGTTATGTCCCGTCAAAGTATGCCCAAAAACCATATTTTCATAAAAACCACAATATACCATTTTCAAAACAAACCATTTTCAACTCTTTTCAAAATCAATCAAAACATGCCAATTTCATCCCTTTTCTTTGAAATCAATCAAAATGTATCAAATTCAACATCAAGCCTCCTCAACTCACACATTGACACATTACCACAATTTACCAAGATCACTATCTCATCATTTCAACCCACTTCACCCAAGTGGCTCAAACTCAAACATATTGACATATCATATACTATCCCTCATGCCAATTCTCAACAACATCAATTCCAATAAATCACTATTGTTCACAATCAACATCATACTCACCATCAACATGGTTCAACCCACAATTCAACCATAACCAATCATCAAGCATATATCACAACTTGCATATTTCTCATACATCATACCACCAAGGCATCAATAATCATCATCACATGTATGACCACATCATATATCTCAATCATTCAACAACATCAATCATTCAATGCCTATCTTAGGGCCTCTAGCCTAAGTATTTCCTACCACATTACATATTAGATACGGGAAACCGAAACCATACCTTAGCCGAATTTCCCAAGCTCCACCGGAGCACTTCCAAACCACTTATCCACAAGCTCTCAAGGTCTCAACACCTCCAAGAACAGATTCTTCACCACCAAACTCTTTCCAAGCTTTTCAAAATCACCAATCAAGCTCCAATATTCACATATACACAACCTAAGCCACAACCATCATACCCATACGCAACATCTCAAAACCCAAACATCATAAAACAACAAAAATACACTAGGGTTGAGAATCTTACCACACCCAAGGTCCAAGGAGACAAGATTAACCTTCTCTTTCAAGAGAGTTGGGTCCTATAACATCAAAGAACCCAAAATCTCAACATTTTACCCATGAAACTCGAAAATAGAGGCTGAGATTTCGAACAGAAACTTGTGGCTTACCTCAAGATTGATGGTATGGGTTTTGTAGAGCTCTCCGCGGTGAACGCGTGGCCGCAAACGGAGCGGCAATCGGAGCTCTAGATCAAAAGTTATGGTGGTTTGAAGATCAAGTGAGAGAAAGAACTTGAGAGAGAGTGTTCTTCCTCCCCTCTCTTCAATTCAGCGTGTTTGAGTGTGTAATGAGGAGAGAGAGTGCTGAAAATTAGGGTTTTGGTTAAGTTATGTTGGGCCAAGGGCCCACTTTAGGTCCAATTGGCCCGGTTTGGCCCGTTCGGTCCAATCTTGGTCCGAATTCTATAAAATTGGTACCGAAATTCTCGTTTCAGTCTCCTCTATCACATTTAGCCATAAAAATCACATTTTAGGCTTTCTAGAATAAATTCTCATTTATGGGTTAATTAGCCGTTAATTAACCGGGTTTTACATTATGCTGATCGTAGGATCTGCCTTCGCTATAGAGAATAGTAGAATACGTGTTCAGTTATCACCTTCGAATCCGACTTTCTATGGTTCTGGCCTAATGTTATTTGCATGCAAGAATGGGACTATTGTATCTCCTCCTAACTTCCCATTTCTCTTGTTTTTGACAATATGCAATGCGTATGTTCCATTTCTCTAAGTGTAATGTACATCATACTTCAACTGGTCATTTTTTACTATCATATACTCCATAGCTTGCCTGATGCTATACATCTTTACCGCCATCACGGCTTCTTTGTTGTCGAATTGTTGTCCAATCTCAAGATCATGCGTTGGATCATCCTCGGACTCTCCTTAACCAAAAGACCAATCTACATTCATTGCGTCAAGGTTCAACGTTGAATAGTGAGCAAGATGATCGTATGGTCTGAAAATAGTAGACTGGGTTAGCGCAACTTGTGATACTGTGAAGTTGTTTAACTCTTCATCTTCTTCCTCCGGTATGTCTATTGGTTTGGCATCTACATCTTCATCATCAGACACAATATGAACTTAGTAATGATCTTGTTTTGGGTCTCTAACCACAGAACCATCATGACTTTCATGATCTACTTCCAACACACATCATTATAATCATCAGGATTTCTCTCGTCTTGACTCTCTTTCAGTGGCATGTTCAAATCAACCTTTTGATGTTTGTTCTTATTACTGTCGATGATGCATTCTCAACACCAACTTTTGACGATGTCATTATACACATCAAAGAAAAGCAAAAATAACTCCAATAAATGGATGTTTAGAAAATGATTATGCCAACTCCTAATTAGTTGTATGTCTTCTTCACGTACCTTGGTCAAATGAAAGATTGTTAAAAGTCATGTTTACATATAAAAATAATATAAACAAAATATCGAGCAAAAAATAAGAAAATAAAAAAATAAATACCTTTTATAAATTAAAGTGTCGTTCACTTCAATTGAATATGTAGAATAGATTTTTTTCACTCTCTTCATGTTTTGTACTCTCACACTTCAATCGGCAAGTATACAAATGTTGGTTGTACAAAAATAAATATAACGAATTCATCTTCGTCAAAAGTAATTTTACCATTATAATGAATTAATAATAATGGTATTTCAGATATTATAAAAAATATAATAACAAAAAATGTAGAAGAAAAAAGATGAATATAAATGTGAATAAAGAACAATCAATATATGTGGATATATATTATATGTGAAAAAAAATTTACCGCTGATTAACATAAAATTTGCCATTTAAGTGAGCGAATTTTATAAAATTATTAAAGTTCCTTATTACAGTGGACGGCCTTGTTTCAAAGTCCAAAAAAATGTGTTCTAAAACTTATGGATAAAATTATTTGTTTTGAAAAATAAATATATTTTTTAATTTATTTCGAACAAGATTTATCTTGAATTTTTGTTTTTCGCGGACCAAAGGATTGGCTGGGTGAGAAAAAGCGGGGTTTGCATACGATCTTCAATAACCGAAACCCTAGCCTACGTCTGCCTTCTATCTCCCAGCCTTCTACATAACAAACAAATAAATCCTTTCTTCTCTGTGTTCATATTGTTGATGATGGAGTCGGCGGAAACAGGAGAATGCCTGTGGATGGTGACAAACGACTACATCTTTGGCATCCGCGTTGAGAAGTTAGAAAAATTGGGGAAGAATGAGGATAGGGATTGGAAATCCCATCTTGAGCAGGCTCCGTTTGATTTCTGTTTGAATCTTCCAGAGTCCAGCATGTTGGATTACTTTATCTTCGACTCGAAATTTTTCTTAGTCGGTAAGCAAACCGAATCTGGCACCAAGATCTACCAAATCTCCTATGTCGGCGGCAACACGTTGGGCACATCTGAAGCAGTAGAGACGGGCGCAATCCCTCCGCTACCGACCGAAGACTTCATTTTCCTTGCAAACATTAAAGATGACGTTTACTTGTTGGAGCATGGTGCGGTACCACAGTTAGGAAGAAAGACGGGGTTATGGGTTTTATGTCCCAATCCCCCTCACCCGAGCTGGCATTCCGCGCCCGATCCTCCAACCGAAGTCAACTCTGATGATTATAGTGTGCCTGTTGGTTTTGTGCTAAATGATAAATTCTTTTTGCATCCCCTGTCCGCACCAGGAATTGCATATCTCTACGATCCCCAACTTAAAGCATGGATTAAACTGGAGCGCACATTTTTTGTTCCTGGTTATGATCTTTTCGTGCGTGTGCGGTCCCTTGGGGATGTAGGCGATGGCAGTGTGGTGCTGACATGGAAACTGAAGGCTCTTCGCGTACGTGGTGTGAAATATGACATACAGGCTTTGCTGGTGGATAATAAAGATTATTGCATTCTTCGCCATCAACGCCTTGATGAGTTGTGTGAGGCGATCCAACCATCCTTCTTTGATGATTTTTCCTCTGAGCTCAACTTGGTTGACCTTGGCAACAGCAAAGTATGTGTTACCATCTCTGGTCTCGCAGAAGGCATTCCATCCTTTTGCATTTTAGTAGTTGAATTAGGGTTGGTACAAGAGGAGCAAAGGTTCTTATCTGTGCGTGTACTCGTGAATCGAGTCTTCGATACGAGGCCTTATTTCTTAGATGACCGCGTTCAAGTGCTCTACACCTCCTTTCTTTTCTCCCTCAGAAAGAGAATGCCTCGCAAACATCCATATTCCAAAGGTATAATGTTGCTTTTGTCAGCATGCTTCTTGTTATTCTGTAAGAGTTACCATTAAATTATATCCATCAAAAACATTGTTAGGGATTTGGTGAATAAATTTTCTTTATTTTTTAAAAGACTTGAGAACAAAATTACGTTACAGATTGCATCTCTCCAAGGAAAGAGCCCAAGCTAGCTGGTGGGACGAATCCAAGCAACCCAACAACAGCATTCGAACAAGAATGACTAACTTCAACCTGTTCATGTATGCTTTGTTTTATTGTTGTTCCCTCTGCTATGATTACTTGTTTTTCATTGGCGATCAGATTTTGAATACTGATGTGTTTATTCCGCTATTAAATAAAGTTAGACATGTTAGTAGGATTTCAATGTTCATATATCATTTTGAACTTTTTTAGGTTATAATCTTTTTCATTCACAAAATTGAGAAAATATCAAGTTTTAGTCAAAGAGAATAGATGAATCAATAAGAGCATATGAGTCAAGAGGAATAAGTGATGTATCTATTTAACTTGTGGCTTATTCCTCTTTCTCTTTCTTTCACTCTTCTTTCTTTTTGATATTTTAATATTTTACTTTTCTGAATTTTATATTTTTACTTTTTTTTAAGTTAAGAATTTTCACATAAGGTGTTTGGAATTTGAGATAGATTTTACCTTTGTTGATGTCTTGATCTTTTCTTAATTTTATTGTGGCATTTATAAAATGATATATGATCGACAAACATTCAAATTTGTTTCTGTATAATTTTTAAATTTCATAAATTATTGGTACCATGTTGATTATAATTTATATAAGCCTTTATTGATAAAGAAAAATATGCAATTCCAAATTTCCAACGCAGTTGACACTTTTGCTCTTTTTAAGCCTTTGATAGTCTTTTTCTTTGTAAAAATTGAGCTTTTTTTCCTTGGTTTTAGAATTTCTTTTGGTTAAATTGCTATTAGTTATTGAATCATTATTTCAAAGCCAAGGTTA
>NC_029779.3:43024536-43042420 GCF_000817695.3 Arachis duranensis | reverse complement strand
ATCAAAAGCTTGGGAAGTAAATTCACCAGCATTATCAAGACGAATTGCTTTAATTGGATTTTCTGGAAATTGTGCTTTTAATTGAATAATTTGAGCCAGTAATCTCGCAAACGCTAGGTTGCGAGAAGATAATAAGCACACATGTGACCATCTCGAAGATGCGTCTATCAGGACCATAAAATATCTAAAAGATCCACATGGTGGATGTATAGGTCCACATATATCACCTTGAATCCTTTCTAGGAATTCAGGGGACTCAAATCCAATCTTTACTGGTGATGGCCTTAAAATTAACTTTCCCTAAGAACATGCAGCACAACAAAATTCGCTATTTTTAAGAATCTTCTGGTTCTTTAGTGAATGTCCATGAGAGTTTTCAATAATTCTCCTCATCATGGTTGTTCCCGGATGACCCAATCTATCATGCCAAGTTATGAATTCATTTGGGCTAGTAAACTTCTGGTTTACAATGGCATGTGATTCAATTGCACTAATCTTGGTATAATACAATCCAGATGAAAATGAGGGTAACTTTTCTAATATAACCTTTTTATTTAAATCATGAGTTGTGATACATAAATACTCATGATTTTCCTCATTCATAGTCTCAATATGATATCCATTTCGGCGAATATCTTTGAAACTCAACAAGTTTCTCAGAGACTTGGTAGATAATAGTGCATTATTTATTATAAATTTTGTTCCTCCGGGAAACAAAATTATAGCTCTTCCGGAGCCTTCTATCACATTGCCCGAGCCAATAATAGTATTAACATATTCATCTTTTGGTATAAGATGGGTAAAATATATATTACTTTTAAGAATAGTGTGTGAACTTGCACTATCCGCAAGGCAAATATCTTCAGAATATGTTCTTGCCATTTTTCTTCAAAAACAAATAATAATAATAATAAAATGAGCAAAAGTACATGCACAGTAAAAATTATTCACATGAATACTTAACAAACACATATTAAATTATTCTATCATTGATCAAATAGCTAATATCTCCTTCAGAATCCTTAAAGAAATTAGATACATCATAATGAGTGGTGAAATTTTCATTATTTGAAACAAAATTTATTTCTTTTTTTTTGTCATCCTTTTTCAAGGATGCTTAATAAAGATCAACAATGTGCCTTGGGGTACGACAGGTACGTGACCAATGGCCCTTTCCACCACAACAGAAACATTTATCCTCAATTGATTTACTTTGCCCATTGTTTATTTCTTTATCCCACTTCTGGTGAGATCCTTTCTTATGAACATAATTTATTTTCCTTCCATAATTTTTCTTGTTATCAAAATCTTGCCATTTGCCTCTTCTGGGGTTATAATTTGCCACATTTGCTTCGGGAAATGGGGCGGCGCCAACTGGGCGCGCTTCATGATTTCTCAAAAGTAACTCATTGTTGCGTTCAGCAACAAGAAGGCAAGAAATTAACTCAGAATATTTTTTATTTCTTTTTCTCGATACTACTGCTGCAGGAGCACATTCGAGACATGGAAGGTCGAGAAAATTTTCTGTAACATATTGGGCTTGAAGAAGTATCACATGATTGTACATTTCTTCAAGGTCTTTCCACAGATCTGCAGGATCTTTTAATGTGGGATATTCATTTTTTCAATCATACAAGATGATGACGAAGGAAAATCATGGATTTGGCTTTATCCTTTTGGGATGTATTATTTTCAGCCTTTATGGTATCTGCAAGATCCATTGAATCAAGATGGATTTTAACATCTAGTATCCATGATAAATAATTATTTTTAGATATATCAAAAGTATTATATTCAAGATGAAAGAGTTTCGACATAATAAAAATTTGTTACCTGGAGTCTTCCTAAAATTTCGTTAGAGTTTCGTGCTGATAACGTGTTATAAAATAACTAAATAAATAAATAAGGAAGAGGTAACAAATATAAAATAAAGAAATATAAAGAGAGAGAAAGAAGTATTGCAACATAAAGAGAGAGAGAGAATTGTTTATTACTTTTTGTGTGTATATTCCTTTTGCCTCAATACATGTATTTATAGGCACACAAGAGGTAGCATATTCAACTCTCATTAAACTTATCTCTTTTGAGAATGTGAGCCGCCCATATTAAATGATGGTCATCCACCTCATTTGATCTTATCACAACAAAAATCATCGCATTTCTCTAACGGTTTACATGTGCCTCTATAATTAATACTACCATATATATAATATACACCAATAAAAAGAATTTATAATTTCATTATATTGCACAAATTTTATTTTTTAAAAAATTAATTAAATTTAAAAATATATTTTTTCTAGATTAACTTTAATATTTGTAGACAACAACGTTATTATTTGAATAAGATAAATGAACTAAAATTACAATAAAAAAAACTAACAAATAAGGTATATATTTCTAAATTTCACGAAATTTCAAATACCAAAAAATTTAAATGCCTCAATTGAATTTTCATTAACTATAAAATTTTTCATTTGATTGAAATCAAAATATTAATTGCATTTATAAAAAAGGTTTAGCCAACATGTACTTCAGTGTACAAAATTTACGTTTCTAATATATTTTGTATTTATTAAAAAAATTAAAACATGTTTATTATAATAATAATCTTATCATATACTCATAAAATAAATATTTATAAAATTCTTTATATAGGTAAGGTAATTAAAAAAATATTCGAACAAAAACTATTCTTTATATACTCTTAAAAAAATATTCCTTAAATTTTATAAATTCTTTCGAATAAAATAAATCATGCATTGAAGAGAAACTAAGTCTAAAACCATACAAAATAATTTGTATATATATTGATATATTATATTACTATATAAAAAATATTTTGAGTACTCTGATGTTTTAAACGTTTTAGTAATTTTAACTATTGATTTTAATTATATATTATAGTTGAGATTAATAATTAAAATTACTATAATACTTGAAATACTTTTTATGATATATAATAAAATGATTATCAAAAAGAAGAAAGAAACACAAAACTAAGAATATATTGAATTGGGACATGAATAATGTATAAAAAAAATAAAATAAACAATATAAATTTATTATATAATAGTAATGATACTATAGAATAATGATAACAATATATTTTATATAGTATATAGGATAACATGATGATCAAATAAAAGATATAGATTGAATTGAAATGATACATGCGAAGAAATTGCTGTAAAAGTGCTGCAGTTT
This sequence comes from Arachis duranensis, assembly GCF_000817695.3. Classification (NCBI taxonomy): domain Eukaryota; kingdom Viridiplantae; phylum Streptophyta; class Magnoliopsida; order Fabales; family Fabaceae; genus Arachis; species Arachis duranensis. The sequence goes on along the minus strand of NC_029779.3, from coordinate 43,039,213 downwards.
CTTCTTTGTTCAGTTTCTTCAGAAATCGCTATAGGATGTAGCGGTTTCTACTTGCACGCTTTTCAATATAAATTGTTGTACCCTCTAGCGATTTACGTGCAATCTCTGATCCGCTATATCTCTTCTGCGTTTTTATAGAATTATAAAAGTTGTATTTGCGTTTTCATTATTCATATGTTGTATTATGGTAATATTGTTTTTCAAATAATTTATTTCGGTAACTTGCCCTATTTTTTATATTAATTGAGTGAATAATTATACAAAAGAATGGATGTGATTATACGCAAAAAATAAATTCTCTGGGCCATGTAAAACCCTCCCTTTAAGAGTCCAATAAAAATATCAAGACTCTTTGACAAAAGTAAAGAAAGCCAAAAAAAAGTGATAAAATTAGTAAAATGAGAGGTTATTATACTTGAATTTGTAGAAAAGAAAATAAATAAAATGATAAGATAATGATTAATTATCATTAAATTTGTAATTTTTATCATATATACATTTTATTATTTTAATTTAAGAGTGATTAATTTCTTATTTTATTACTTTATTAACTCTCATAATTTAAAAGATCTTTAGCTAGTACACTTATATGTTTAGGACGCAACTAAATTTTTACTATCCGAATTATATTATTGAATAAAATTGCTAAATATTAGTGAGTATTCATATAAAAATAACAGATAAAAATCACTAAATAATCAGACATATTTTATTAAATCACTTAACATAATAAGTGTAAATATCACTCGTGTTATATTTATGTGAAAACATTTTATGTCAATTACTTTCATAAATCTAATACTATCTAATATTATCTAATATCTAATCTAATACTATTCTTTTAACAGAGGGTTTTAAATTAGTAGAATTCAATACTTTTAGTTATGGAAGTACTGTTCATGATATGTATATCATTCACCACATGCCATGCAATAATTTATACATACATTTTCATTGGCTAATTGGCTTATGTCATCCATTACATGCTATGTTTCAATTCATTTGTACACTTATTGGCTCCTTTCACAGTTGAGTTCCACTAAGATTGAGCGTAAAATTTTAAATTTTCAATTCAAAATCAAAATTGAAAAGGAATTGAAAAGGAATTTACTTTATTTTTCTCTCATTATTTTCTTCAGTTTCTCCTCTTCTGTTTTTCATCTTCTTCTTCTTCTTCTGATTTCTTTATCACCGGATAGCTTTTCTGCCATTTGGTGATGTCGTGCCAAGATCACGGTGGTTACCGATGTGGTGGTGGTGGATACAGTCATACAGAGGAGGAAGCGGTGAAAGAGAGTAGATCGATGGAAAGATTTTTATTTGTTTTTTTTCTTGTTGGGCCAAAAAGTCTTTAATAGGCCTTACATCGATGAAAAAGATATTTGTATTAAGTCTACAAAGCTCATTTTTTTGCCTTGTTAATTAATTATAATAAAAAGTAGATACAGTATATTTAGTATTCAACCCTATCGTTTTCCTTATCTCATGTAAAAGTAAGTATTAATCTCTACATACAAGCCTTTTCACTATACAAGTTCTGCAAGTGCCGAAAATCCCTAATCCCTAAAACGCGCTTCTTATGGTATGTATGTTTCACGCGCCTTATTAAACTACTCTTCTACCTTAACCCATGACAACAATAAAGAAGTCTCGTGGCCCACAAATTCAGCCTAATAGAATACATAAATTCAATTACAATTTTAGTCTTTATTATCTTATCTTGTCTTGTCTTTAGTTGTTCTTATCTTATCTTTATTTGCTTTTATCTTTCATAGGACAATGCTCTATATATATTTAGTTTTACCCTCATAGTTTACAACACACTTCAGTACAATTCAATTAATCAACAATCAATAAAAGCTCTTTTCTTTGCTTTTCCTATTCTTTCACAATTTTATCATGGTATCAGAGTCTTGGTATCCTCCTTGAAGAGCATACATAAGCTATCATCTTTCCGGTGAAAAATCACCCTGCTTTTTCAACCTCCTCCCATGATGAATAATCAATCTTTCAATTTAGCTCAGCAACCAATCTCTATTACATCCATCTAAGTAAAAATTCAACATCAGTCTTGGTTACAACTGTTCTAACAGGAAACAACTATCATTCATGGAATAATCACTATGGCCTATCTGTGTCTTCTTCCGGCAGTTTCATCTGCACCTTCTTCCAAGAGTTTCGTCTGCATTCTGTTTCAGCAGTCATGTCTGCATTTTATTTTAGCAAGTTCAATCTGTTTTAGCAGCTCCATTTTTATCTGCATTTTTATTGCGCTCCACGCGCCTTCTTTTATTGCGCTATACGCGTCCTTTCAAGACCAATCTTATTACGCCATACGTACCCTCTGAACACCAATCTCATTGCGCTCTACGCGCTTATTTTTTCATTTTTCTTTTGAAGATCACTGCTCAAGCACAGCATCTCACGATGAAAAAGATATTTGTATTAAGTCTACAAAGCTCATTTTTTTGCCTTGTTAATTAATTATAATAAAAAGTAGATACAGTATATTTAGTATTCAACCCTATCGTTTTCCTTATCTCATGTAAAAGTAAGTATTAATCTCTACATACAAGCCTTTTCACTATACAAGTTCTGCAAGTGCCGAAAATCCCTAATCCCTAAAACGCGCTTCTTATGGTATGTATGTTTCACGCGCCTTATTAAACTACTCTTCTACCTTAACCCATGACAACAATAAAGAAGTCTCATAGCCCACAAATTCAGCCCAGAAAATACATAAATTCAATTACAATTTTAGTCTTTATTATCTTATCTTATCTTATCTTTATCTTGTCTTTAGTTGTTCTTATTTTATCTTTATTTGCTTTTATCTTTCATAGGACAATACTCTATATATATTTAGTTTTACCTTCATAGTTTACAACATACTTCAGTACAATTCAATCAATCAACAATCAATAAAAGTTATTTTCTTTGCTTTTCCTATTCTTTCACAAATTTATCATGGTATTAGAACCTTGGTATCCTCCTTGAAGAGCATACATAAACTATCATCTTTCCGGTGAGAAATCACCCTACTTTTTCAACCTCCTCCCACGATGAATAATCAATCTTTCAATTTAGCTCAGCAACCAATCTCTATTACATCCATCCAAGTAAAAATCCAACATTTGGTTACAGCTGTTCTAATAGGAAACAACTATCATTCATGGAATAGTCACTATGGCATGTCTGTGCCTTCTTCCGGCAGTTTCATCTGCACCTTCTTCCAAGAGTTTCGTCTGCATTCTGTTTCAACAGTCATGTCTGCATTCTATTTTAGCAAGTTCAATCTATTTTAGCAGCTCCATCTGCATTTTTATTGCACTCCACGCGCCTTCTTTTATTGCGCTCTACGCACCCTTTCAAGACCACACCAATCTCATTGCGCTCTACGCGCTTATTTTTTCATTTTTCTTTTGAAGATCACTGCTCAAGCACAGCATCTCCTTTTATATTTTTGCCGTCGGCAGCTCAAGCTCCGCCGCACGCATTTTTGAAGATCGCTGCTCAAGCGCAGCATCTCCTTTTATATTTTTGCTGCCGGCAGCTCAAGCTCCGCCGCACACATTTTTTGAAGATTGCTGCGCTTTGCTGCTCAAACGCAGCATCTCCTTTTATATTTTTGCCGCCGGCAGCTCAAGCTCTGCCGCACACATTTTTTGAAGATTGCTGCTCAATCGCAGCATCTCCTTATATATTTTTGTCGCCAGCAGCTCAAGTTCCGCCGCACGCATCTTCCTCCGCGTCACCACGTCAGACGCGTCTTCCTCAACAATTTTAATTCTTTATTATCTTATCTTTATCTTGTCTTTAGTTGTTCTTATCTTATCTTTATTTGCTTTTATCTTTCATAGGACAATGCTATATATATTTAGTTTTACCCTCATAGTTTACAACACACTTCAGTACAATTCAATCAATCAACAATCAATAAAAGTTCTTTTCTTTGCTTTTCCTATTCTTTCACAATTTTATCACGCCCCCTTAACAGATTTTCCAATCAATCAATGCGCGAATCTATAACTTTCTTTTTCGAAAGGATTTCGTTTCCTTTTTTGAATTCCTTCTGCATTTTCTTACCTTCTCTCTTAGATCTCTTTCGTGCGTTTCTCTCTTCCTTTTCCTTTGCTGTTTACGTAAGTTTTTCTCTCTGTTCTCTTCGATTTTTCATTTTTCATTGTTTCTAAAATCAAGTTTTGAAATCGTTTTGAAGATAATGGATGATTCAACTTCAGATTATCAGCTGAACTAGAGCGAAATAGATTTTGAATTTGAATTCAATGAAGTTCCTGAGTTGTGGTTTAATTCCAATTAATAATTGAATCTAAATTTGAATACAGTTAGTAGTTTATGATTGTGTAGCTGAATAATGGGTGAACCTTGTCTGTGAAATTTGCTGTTCATTGTTCCTTGTTTGAATTGAATCTAATGTACTAATTCTGATGAATTTTCTACATTTTATATCAGGGGTGTAAATCAAGAATATTTGGGTGTATTTCAGGAATGTTTGGGTGTATTTACAGTTTATGACTTTTCATCTCATTGAGGGTGAATTGTCTTATTGTTTTAGTTGAATTGTTTTAGTTTCTGTTTATTGATAATTCATGAATCTGATTTTTATTATTTTTTATAATGGTTTTATAGTTGTATTTGCATTCTATAGTTTATACTTGTTCTAATATAGTATATTTTGGGTGTATTTTGCAGCAAATTTATGATGTTGATGAGCAGTTTGTATCCAAGATTGGGATGACCTTTAACACCCTTAAAGATGCTGCAAAATTCTACAAAGATTATGCGAAGGTTGTAGGTTTTTCTACAAGAGTTCGTAGTACAAATAAAAAGGGAAACGAAATTAAGAATCAATTGAGTACATGTAGCATAAAGAAAAAATGGAAATTGAAAATATCTCCGACTGAGAAGACAAATCCCTCAGCTGGATTTGAAGTAGGAAAATCGAAAAAATATTTATTGTTTTGAGTCCAATCAAGTGGTTGAGGTGTGGTTCAATTCAGAAGAAAAAAATGTAACATTAGAGAAAATATTTTTCTGTATTTGCAGCAAATTTGGGTGTAAAACGAAGATATTTGGGTGTAATACGAAAATATTTAGGTGTAAAACGAATATATTTGGGTGTATTTTTATTCTGATAAGTTCTGCATAATTCAGAACTCTTCCTCTTCATTCTCCTCATCTTCTGCTGCTGCTTCTTTTTTTCATCATCATCATCATCATCACCATCTTCTTCTTCTTTTTTTCTTATTCATCTTTTTCTTTTTGTTTTACCTTCTCAAGTTTCTTTTTGTTTTACTCTCTTAACAAGAATAAAAACAAAAAAAATCAAACAAAGAAGAAGAAGAAACACATAATGCTGTAAAATTACTTAGAAGAGGATGAACTTACATTCATTTAACTAAAAGAAAGAAAGAAATAAGGAAAAGAAGAAGAAAAAAATGCAGCATTAGAGAAAATATTTTTCTGTATAAAAATGCTATTTATACACTAAAATCAGCCACTAAAATTAGCCACCAATGTATTTATGTATAAATACATGTGTGCTTTAATTTATTTTCAATGTATATTTGTATTCTAGTATACTTTGGTGGCTGATTTTAGTGTACACGTAGCATAACTCATTTCTGTATTTGCAGTAAATTTGGGTGTAAAACAAAGATATTTAGGTGTATTTTTATTCTGATAAGTTCTGCATAATTCAGAACTCTTTCTCTTCCTCCTCCTCCTCTTCTGCTGTTTCTTCTTCTTCATCTTCTTATTTCATATTCTCATAATTTTTTTGAGAGAAAAAAATCAAACAAGGAAAAAAAATATATAATGTTACAAAATCAAAAGAAGAAGAGGAGAAATACGACGATAAAGATGAAACACGCGAAGAAAAAGGAGGAAAAACACAAAGAAAAAGGAGAAGAAGAAGGAAAAAGAAGAAGAGGAGAAAAAACGCGAAAAAAAAAATGACAGTTATGGTTTTCATCGAGGAAGAAGAAGAAGAGTCGTTTATAATGGTGAAGGAGTGCTTTAGAAACGTGATGCGCGTGTTAACACGCTTCATCTCCTCCATTACCTTGTCTTCCTTACTACAATGACACAAATGCAGCTTTTGATTTCTTAGGAAGCCTTAGAGGCAAACCTGAGACATACCCTCATAAAGTCCCAACAATAATGACAACTCGTATCATTAGCACTATTTCTATCAACACATTCCCATGCCCTGAAGGTCAGACATGTTCACAAACATGTGAAGGGCCAAATGGAACACGTTTAGCAGCTAGCATGAACAACATATCCTGAGTTACCAAACATTTCCATCTTGGATGCATATTATTACTACTTAAATGGTGTCTACAGTAATAATTTTCCTAGTTTTCCTCCTTTGGTATTCAACTTCACTGCAGAGTATTTGCCATTGATACTAGAGATACCAAAGAGAAGAACCATGGCTAGAGTTATAGAGTATGATTCAACAGTGGAAATTGTGTTTCAAGGGACAAACTTGGTTGCTGGGATGGATCATCCTATGCATATACATAGAACTGGCTTCTACGTTGCTGGACGTGGATTTGGAAATTTTGATGAAAATTAGGATACAAAGACATACAATCTAATCGACCCTCCTCTTAGGAACACAGTTCTTGTGCCTATAAATGGTTGGGCTACCATAAGTTACAGAGCTGGTAACCCAGGTATGTTTCATGAAATAACTTTTTAGTTTAATGTGAAATGATTTTATTAGTTTCATGATTTAGAATTTTTTGTTAAATAAATAAAATAGATTGATTATTTACTCATATGTATTTAAAAATATCTATATTTTTTTTTCTTTTTTTATTACTATTTGATTGATAGTAATAACTTCAAAAGTTATATTACATGTATCTCGTTAGTGGTGTAATAATAGAAAAAATATAAATAATTTTATAAAAGCATATATGAGTAAATAATCAATTTATTTTTTTAAAAAAAACCCATCGTTTTGCCTTGCTAAGCAATTAGTTTGGATTCTATGTGCTATCTAATAGTTTAAAAAAAAGAGTATCAATTAGCAAGTTAATTCAATTTATGAAACAAAATATGTATATGAAACACAATTCAATTTTAATTGCTCTTATCTATTTTTATTTTTTCTACACCTATGTTGAGAACTGAAACTAATTGTTGCTTGAACACTTCTGTTGATGAATTTAGGAGTTTGGTTTGTGCATTGCCATCTAGAACGGCACCTGACTTGGGAAATGGAAACTGTGTTCATTGTGGAAACGGATGCGATGAAAATTTACTTCCTCCACCTCCAGATCTGCCTCCTTGTTGAAGAATTATTGCCATTTAGGGCTCTTATTCGCTTTCTTTTATGTAAAAAAGGGAGCAAATTTAAAATTATTAACTAAAAAATTTAGTCATCTAAACTTTTTCATATATTAATGTTATAAGCAATTTTATATAAGGATGGTAACACTATCCAAATCTAGGGATACCACTCTACCCCTATTCATTTGGAGCGGGTTCTTGGCGGGGTGGGACGCAGTCGGATTTAGATAATACTCGCTTCTATTTACTGCGGTATATATATAATTTCAATATATAATATATGTAATATATATAAAATAATTAGTAAAATGATTAACAATATTGTATCATATTTAAATGTTTACTTTAATTTATATTATGCATGTAATGATAGTTATATAAATTTTAAAATTTAATTTTATTTGTTGGATTTTAATAATTATAGGGACATAGTGAATACCCGTGGAAACGGATTAAGGTTCAACTTTTTACTATCTATGAATAAGAATAAAACGAGTTCTATACAGATTATTATAGATTTGTAGAGTGAAATAGGATCAGATAGAGTAAAAACCCGCCCTACCCACCCCATTATTACTCTGAGTTCTGCATCACTACATGACATAAATTATTTATGATCTTTTCTGTAAAGCAACGGGATAATTATGGTTCAGGACATACCAATTATATATATATGAACCATCATTTTTCACTTTTTGAGTAGATAAAATCGCTAATTCTCTAAGTAGATTATTAGAGCAAGAGCTACAACAACCAGTCATAAATAAAAGCAAAATGTAATAAGTTGTTACAAGAAAAAAACATTACTTTCAGTGTAAATTGTAAAACAATACCAAAACTAGTTTTTTCAATCTCTTTCTATAGATGCTGAACTCCTAAAACTAGTTGTTGATATAGGAATTGAGATTCCTAAAATGAAAACATTAAACAATGAAAGTTGTGTTCATTCACCATCACCACCATTGAAATACACAAGCAACGAGTTTCCAATGTTTTTAAGAACAGATTTTTGCAATGTCTTAATACAAAATGAAGGGAAAAATGTGTGACTTAAGCAGCAAGGTACAAGCTCCTTCATTCTTGAATTTGAACAGGCTCAAAGCCCCTTTCAATTGAAGCCTTCACAGCATCTAAGACCAGCTGTGTTTTCCTACTAATTGTTGGCCACTTCATCTCAGGTTTCGAGTTCTTGAATTTGATTTCGGTCAAAAACTCTTACCATAAGAACCTCCTGAGGGAGATCAGTGTTTACTGTATGCTTGCTTGGCTGAGAAGCCCATTTTGTAACAAGGTCATCAAAACCTGACTCAGGCTGCATAAAACGATGCCTCTTTCTCTTCATAAGGGATGATAAAGTCATGAACATGCAGAGTTCCTTTTGTTCCAACTGCAGTTATGTCCATTGCCAAGTTGGCCATGAAGGAGCAATAGAAGGTTGCTACTTTCCCGTCTTCCCAGTGCAGCAATGCGCCGCAAGCCATTATCACCCCTGCTTTGTTGAACACAGGATTGCGCGAGGCAATTACAGTTTTCGGTAATTCATAGTTGTCAGCCCACAGGATTGCCCTAACACAATACCAACCTTCGTCGCCAAGGGAACCAAGAGCATCAAGATCCGGCTTTGCGCGAATGTCGTTCTCCAGGAAATCAGGGTCAGCAGCAAATGTAAATGAGCAACCCAGAAAGATCCATATATCAACATAAAGCATACATGCAATATAAAACATTAAGATTAAGATTATGTTAAATTAACTGATGCAGACTTCGCCAAGAAAATGATGAATATACATCCTTAACTAGGACAAAATAAGAAAGCTGAATACAAAGCAAACAAAACTAAGAGACACATTAAAAAGCAAAAGGATCAAATACACAAACAAAAAGCTAAACATGAGACATTTCTTCCTTGCTTTGGCTTTTATACTACTTATAGAAACTTCTAAAAAGTTCCTAACAACATAATTTAGATGTAGCCGCATGTTTTGTTTTATATCAAAATAATTGCTTATTACTTTGTATCTAGTACAAGCTTTTTTTACACACAACAAATAATCATCATATGTTGACACACAACTCTTTTGACTATCTCAATCAACACATCAAATATAAAACACATTTATCAAAATTAATCTCGCTTCTACTTTTAGGAGTGAGCACGGGTCGGTTTGGTTCGGGTTTAAGATGAAATTAGAACCGAACCGATTAAAATGTAACTGGTTTAATTTGATTTGGATTTATATTTTTTATGTATGTACCCGAACCAAACCAAATCGATTAAGAACGGATTGGTTCAGTTTGGGTAATTGGATACCGATGACTTTGAAATTCATAAAAAAATCAAATTTTTATCTTAAAAATTCAACAATAACATCAATAGAAATAATCGAAACATGTTAAACATCAAATACATTAAAAACTAAACTCATTAAAATCTAAACATACTAATAGTGAATAATCTTTGTCTGATGGAAATACAAATTTTTTAATTAAACACCAATTTTTTTTATTTAATTAATATATGATCGGGTTCATGGGTTGGTTCGGGTTCTACACTCCTAGAATCGATATCCGAACCAATCACTAGCAAAGGCCATCGGTTTGGTTCGAGTTGGACCCGATTACCCGTTGATTCCAGAACCAATTTAATTGGTTTGATTTGGGTTCGGACAGATAATCGAGTACCTACTACCCGTGCTCACCCCTATCTACTTCCACTAAAAACTAGTTGTTTATTTCGAATAAATAAAAATAAAAATTGAGAATATAATGAAACTAGAAGTAACGTATATTACCGATTTGAGCTGGCCAAAACGGTGCGCATCGGAGAGAAAATCCTTCATCTGATTGGTCCTAGGGTGGTGCATCCACATGGTACCATCCATGAGCTGCACCCCACTGGATTCACAGGCCCGAATGATCTCATCGAACTGAGACGCATTCAAGGCCACGGGCTTCTCAAGCAGCACGTGCTTCCCCTTCTAAGTTGCAACCACGGCCCAACGCACGTGCGGGCTCGTCGGCAGAGGAACGTACACGGCGTCCACCTCGGGATCGTCCAGAACCTCCTCGTAGGAGCCGTACACCTTGGCGTCCTCCGGGTAGCCGTTGGCGGCGGTGAAGCGCCGGGCCTTGTCGATGGAGTAGCTGCCGATGGCGTGGAGTGTGGCATTTGGAGCTAGTTTGATGGCGCGTGACACTTTCCGGGCTATGTCGGCGCATCCTATCACGCCGAATCGGATTACCGGCGTTTCTGACATTTTCTTTGTTTCTGTCAAAAAAGACGAAACGAAAATTTGTGGACCGTTAAATGGTCCCAAAATAAAATATATTTTTTAAATTTTTTAATAATATTTAAATAATTTTTTTTAATTTTAATTATAAATTAATTTAATATATTTTATTTAATTATAAAAATTATTTTTTATTTTATAAATTATTATTTAATCATTCATCTATTATGTTTATTAATAATCAAAAACAAAAAACAATAATGAATTAGATCTTCCATTAATCGTAATAACTTTTTAGTAATTTCAATCGATTAAAAATTTATCTTTGATACATTACATCCGTCGAGGATTTTAAAATCGTGTTTCTTAGAAAATCAATTGATTGAATTAATAAAATAATAGATTGAATTTCAAATTTCACATAACTCAATCGATTTATAAACCATTAGTCACTGCGCGATTCAAAATTTATAAAAACGATAAGAAAATTGAGAACGACGCGATTTAAAATTCAATCGATTGGATTATCCTATCAATCGATTGAATGCAGAAAAAAACTTATTTACGTTACATTTCAATCGATTGAATGATCATACCAATTCATTGAATTGAAATATACCGTTAGTCACGTACAAAATTAAATCGATTGTATTATACCATTGGAATATACCATTACTTGAGATCCAAGACTATTTGAAGTCTAAATTTTCTTAAAGTTCAAAACTACTTGAAATATAAGTTTATTTGAAGTCCAATATTATACCAATTAGCATAGAATTTTTATTTTCTATAAATAAGATTAGTTTCAATAAGTTAGTGAGTTTTTATTTATTTTCATACTCACTCTAAAAATTCTTAGTCACATGAAAACATGAGTCATGAGTGCTTCTTAATAATTTTGGCATTAAAGGTCATTTTTAATAATTAAATCTTTTTAACGATCCTTTAGAATAATTTTTCCATCTTTTAATCAGTTAGAATAGTCAAAAAATTTATTACAATCAATAAAAAATCTAATTCGTTATTGTTTTTATTTTTTATTGTTAATAAATATAATAGATTAATAATTTATAAAATAAAAAATAATTTTTATGATTAAATAAAATATATAAAATTAATTTATAATTAATATTAAAAAAATTATTTAATAATTATTAAAAAAATTTAAAAAATATATTTTATTTTAAAACCATTTAATGCTCCAAACATCGTGAAAAAATCAAATCCTTTTGGCCAGTGAGTTGTGTGTTGTGTCCAGTTTTCACTTCTCACTGGTCAATGAAACCTAATAATGTAACAAATTAATTAATATATATTTCTTTATAAATATATACTATTTATTATGAAGGAGATAATGCTTTAGCTTAGGTTCCCTAACCGCCACCATACTGTGTTTTGGCGAGGACCCAAATAGATAACAATGGCCACCCAATCCTATCTGCTCAACTCCGTTTATCTCAGAGGTACTCTCTTCATTCTCCCATTTCTCAAACTCGCTTTCTTTTCATTCCAACTTCTTCTCTTTAATCTCCCTCCCACAATTTTGTAGGCTGGCAACCTTCAATTTCCAAGTCAAGCACTTTCGCTGTCCCAGTGAATTGGAACTTCATTTGCCTCAAATTTTCTATTTGCCATGCTTTCTGCAGCTGAATTTGACAAAACCCACTTCAAAGTTTGATTTTTGCAATCTTGCCATTCATGTTCATATATAGAAAAATTAAAACTGTAGAAAGGGGCGAAGTTGAGTGTAGAAGTAGAAGACACACCATTTGGGTTCGGAGTGGAAGAAGGCGCGGCGGGCAGAGGTGGTTCTGCGGGTTGTGGTTGTGGGTCCTGGTTCAACCATGCAGGTGAAGCCATTTATGAAGCACTGATCTGCATTCAGAATCAGGAACTCGAAAGAGTGAGTGCGATATTAGGAGCTAGGTTTTATGAAATCGCAGCGAGAAATGAGAATTGTAAGTGGGTAATAATAATAATAATAATAATTTGTAACGGCGCATAGGGTACAAGAAACTTGGGAGAAGAAAAGTGAAGGATGGTAAAGACAAACCAGTGAGAAAATTAGGAGTGAGTTTGGCGCTTTATGGGGTTTTGAGTTTTAGAGATTGAAAAGGGAGGTTTGTCAATAATATAATTGGGGTGAGGTTGGTGATGCCTCCTGCTTGCGATTCATTCAACGGGGTAGCGCCTTACTAAAGTTTAAAGACTAAAAAGATGGTAAAATACTACGTTTCTAAAATGGGTTTAGCTCTAACTTTTGTACTAAGAGCTTAGAATTTGCCTAGCGCTTTGGCTGTTAATTTTGCCTTATGCTTTAAACTAAAGTTCCTGATATGGTAAAGCTGCAAACTTTTAACTGTGTTCTTGTAAAATATACTAGTTATTGGAGTATGAGAAAATGACATTTCAAATTTCTTGTCACGTGTGTTGATTAACTCAGCATGAACTAGCTCTGTTGTTTATACTACTAAATATAGATATGTTGATTGGTAGAAATGATTTATCCTTTGAGTTATCATCTTAAATGTTCTTCTAATTACTAAATGAAGGAAGAATTTAGTTATTTCTTCTTTTTAAGATTGTAAAACATGGATTGTATCTTCTCTTAATCTAACATTTAGACAGATTTTTAGGATGCTGCATGGTATAAAACTGGCTTTTCTAGGAAGCTACAAATTTTCTCAGGATGCTTTTGAATTTTATTTGTTGTAGGTAACTTCCAAGTATCCTACTAAACGAAACATCAATGGAAGTACTTCTAGGACCTTGCAATGTTGCTCGTGTTACAAAGAAATATCTGAGGCAGCAGCAGCAGCTACTACTGCACAGACCACACTTGATTCAAAAGCAGTCTTAAACAGTGTCAAACTCAGCATACCTGAGACATCATTACATTATGTTCCCTCAGATTTCATGAAGAGGTTGGTTCTTGCTGACTTGGATCCTGCCACTGCAAAGCTAGCAATTGGGTTTCTAGGCCCTTTTCTCTCAGCATTTGGTTTTCTCTTCATATTGGGGATAGTGATGTCATGGTACCCTAAACTACCTGTGGGGAAGTTCCCTTATGTAATAGCCTATGCTCCCACAGAGCCTCTTCTCATAGCAACAAGGAAACTGATTCCTCCCCTTGCTGGTGTGGATGTTACCCCTGTGGTCTGGTTTGGATTGCTTAGCTTTCTTAATGAGATATTAGTGGGTCCACAAGGAACTTTTAAATATTATGAGAAACTTTTTGCAGTCAAAGTTAAATATTTTTTTCCTTTCAATTTACTTTGGGCAGGAATAGACTGAATACATTGTAGAAATAGAAATATGCAATAAAATTGTTTGCACTTGGTCCACAGAATTACAGAAATATATGGCTTAAACATTCTTTTGTTAGAACCCCTTGTTCTGGATGCAATTTAATGTTTTTCTTGTGCTTTCATTTAGCAATAATTTATGCAGTATTAATGCTTTAATTGTTAGTTGTTATTTGTTATTTATGAGCAGGCAGTTATGTGGCTCTATACCTGATGTGGTGATTCCTTTGATGTATAAGGACTATACAACGCACAAAGTTCTCGTGATGGAATGGGTAATAATAATAATAATAATAATTTGTAACGGCGCATAGGGTACAAGAAACTTGGGAGAAGAAAAGTGAAGGATGGTAAAGACAAACCAGTGAGAAAATTAGGAGTGAGTTTGGCGCTTTATGGGGTTTTGAGTTTTAGAGATTGAAAAGGGAGGTTTGTCAATAATATAATTGGGGTGAGGTTGGTGATGCCTCCTGCTTGCGATTCATTCAACGGGGTAGCGCCTTACTAAAGTTTAAAGACTAAAAAGATGGTAAAATACTACGTTTCTAAAATGGGTTTAGCTCTAACTTTTGTACTAAGAGCTTAGAATTTGCCTAGCGCTTTGGCTGTTAATTTTGCCTTATGCTTTAAACTAAAGTTCCTGATATGGTAAAGCTGCAAACTTTTAACTGTGTTCTTGTAAAATATACTAGTTATTGGAGTATGAGAAAATGACATTTCAAATTTCTTGTCACGTGTGTTGATTAACTCAGCATGAACTAGCTCTGTTGTTTATACTACTAAATATAGATATGTTGATTGGTAGAAATGATTTAT
>NC_029779.3:43021000-43024436 GCF_000817695.3 Arachis duranensis | reverse complement strand
TCTTCTCCCTTTCGTCCAGAGAATGCTATCACACTAGGGCACGTTCTGGTTAGTGCTTGTATGAGTTCGTTGGCAGGAGAACGAAGGACGTCAATCGTACGAAGTTGTTGAAGCAGAGGGTATCATCATCGTCAGCTACAACAAAGTTAGAAATACAGTGTCTAGTTGAAGTTTAAATTTTTTTTGGATTTTCATTGATGGCTCTTCATGTGATGTGTTGATTGAAGGAGATTTCATCTTCGTTTGGTGTTTTGTTGAGATTTCTATGTTGTTAGATTTTTTGTGGTTACGATGTTAGCATGGGATTTGAGTTGCTCTATTTTTTTTATGTATCCAACAAGGGCTCTTTCCTCTAATGATACGGTTGTCTAGTTATGGTCAAAAGTTATTGTTGCATGTGTTTAATTTATTTGTTTACTCCTCTTGTAGATGGATGAAGTACTAGACATTATGTTTCATCATAGAGGAACTTTCGAAAATGGTGTGGATGAAAAGATTGGTTACTATCCGGACAACAGAAATTGCCTTGGTGATGTTGAGGTGGATAGGCTGAATGTATTTTACCTGAGAAACTATTATAAGGAGCTAGGTTATGACAGAATGAAGGAAGTTTGGTGGCTTGTACCTGGAAAGAACGTAGGGGAGGGATTGAGGAAGTTGAATAGTGATGCAGACCTAAGAGAGATATGTGAGATGGGTGCAAAGAATGAGGGTCTTGTTGATATCTACATTGAACATGAGGTTTCGTCACCTGAACTTATACAAGGGAAGGAGGTTATGGTATACGTTAATGATCAAGTAAGAGACCTTGGGACGCAAGCAAAAGAAAATGTTGCAGCTGCCCCACACGATGGTGCTAGGCCAAATGATGAAAAGAATCCTACTGATAATGTGAGACGACCTAGGGAGGAAGGGGTTAAAGCATCTGTTAAGGTGCCGATTGAACAAAACTTAAAAAGAAGGACAAGAACACCCTGAAACCAAATCAGACAAAAGTTCATAGGAGGTATTGCCTGAGGTTTGCAACTGGGATAGGAGGCAAAAATGCTTAGAAAAGGAGGCAGGGTAGCAAGATGCCAGTGATGTTGATGTCCTCTAATGAGGACTCCTCTAATTCTGATGATAGTTCAGAAGATGAGCCCTATAAACCAGTAAGGGAAGACAGCTCATCTGATTCATGTGCTGCGGACCCTGTTCCTTCACGTAAGGTAAATGGTAAGAAGAAAAAAAGTAATAAGAATGTTTCACAGGATAAGGGTAAGGGGAAGAATAAGATGAAAGAGAAGATTTGTGTTGATGACGATGCTTTTGTGGAGGATGATTCTGATGTTGAAGTGGATCTTGGATTCGTAGGAACTGGTAAGAATGATGATTATAATGCATACGATATTGGGACTGATTCTGATGGTGCCAACTCTTGGTATTCATTGGAGATGAAAACCCCACCGAATTCTGAAGACGAATTAGAAGATGAGACTGAATCTGATGAGGTGTTTCCAGTTTTTAGGGAGGTGGCTAGGTTTGGGGAGCTTCACTTAGAGGTTGGAATGAAGTTTAATACGAAGTGAGATTTTAAAGAGGCTGTTAAGGAGTACACCATCCAGGAGGGAAGGCGTATTCGATTCAATAAGAACGATATGAAGAGGCTTAGGGCAGTTTGCAAGGTGAAGGATTGCAGTTCGGTTATCTTTGCTTCCAAGGACCGAGACGACACTTGCTGGCAAGTGAAGACTTTCAGAGATGATCATACCTGTGCAAGGGAGGATAAGAACAGAGCAGCCAATCGTAACTGGGTTGCTAGTAAGCTTGTGAAGAAAGTGAGAAAGTATCCCAACTTCAGGCATTGTGATGCAAACACCGTCTTCAAGACCAAGTATGATCTGTCATTGTGATGCCTACGTGGACCCTGAACCGCCAGCTCAGCGCTCCGGCTGCTGAGTCATGTCGGAATTGGGTGGAATGACCAGGATTTCGCATGGAGCTCAATTTGGAGGGTGCAATTAGAGCATTTCAAAAGTGAGGAGTAACATTGGTGCACGGGCTCAATTTGAGGGACCATTTTGCGGATTTACTCGATATTTGCCGGTTAATCTTGTATTCAAAATCTTGATCGCCTGTCGATGATAGTGTCTTCAGTATTATTTTTAAGGGTAAAGTATATTTTTTGTTCTTAAAGTTTGGCAAAAATTTTCGATTGATGATGGAGTCGGCGGAAACAGAAGCATGCTTGTGGATGGTGACAAACGACTACATCTTTGGCATCTGCGTTGAGAAGTTAGAAAAATTGGGGAAGAATGAGGATAGGGATTGGAAATCCCATCTTGAGCAGGCTCCGTTTGATTTCTGTTTGAATCTTCCAGAGTCCAGCATGATAAGGTGAACAAATAGAACTTGATAAAGTCAAGACAATAAAAAAGTTTGATTTATACAATGTCAAGAGAAATTTTGTATTTACAAAGAAAAAGTGGGAGTATTATTACTTTTATTAAAATTGTTTACCACTCAACAGATGATATACTTTCTCTGGAAAGTATAAAAGGTTTGATCATAAAACTAATTTTTTGAAAAAGTAGCCTATTTGTATAATGATACAATTCTATAAAAATAGATCTAATAGTTACTTAGATTTTTTTATAATCATTTTTAATAAGGATTGTCCTTAAAATAAAATTATACACTATTGTAGTGGGAGATTTCATATTTTGAGAAAACGTGATATTTATTATGCACTAGGCGTATCTTGCAAAAGGTCAAGCACATGTGCTCAAAAGTTAAGGTGTTTAAGGTCAAAAGAGTTTTAAAAAACACAAATGTGCATTAAAAATTATACACATGATTGATTGGCTCTAGTGCAAGTGAGAGATTACTGAGATAATAGTATGCCTAAGATCCAATCTATCATGATTGTCTCTCGTGCAAGTGGGAGATTGTTGGGAATAAGGAGTATGACCACAATCCAATCAATCATGTGTCAAATAATTTGTTATTGTTATTATATTAAAATGTTAATATAAGAAGGTCTTTGATTAAATTTAGAGATTTATCATTATGATAGTAATCATAATATTGAGAGATAAATCTTTTATAATTTAATCTAAATTGTTCTTGGTCATAGAATTATTAAAAAGGACATTAATAATCCAAAATATCAATATATATATAATGGTCTTCATTGGATGAAGATTAATAGATCTCATTTATTAAATTATATATATATAGATGGTGCATATAGAGATATGACCATTAAACTGACTCACTCTGTGAATTTATAATGGTTATAATTACCGCATATTTGTCAATAGGATATTCTCAAGATGAACATAGTAATAGAGTTTCCTTTGACCTGCGACTGTCATAGTAATTAACAATGTATTTATTATACTTTGATTCCGGACACCTAATACCCTAGGGCGCTAGTTGAATGGATATTGGGCAT
>NC_029779.3:43011628-43020434 GCF_000817695.3 Arachis duranensis | reverse complement strand
GGTTAACCAAGAGTTGGAAAGATGGAAGGAATTATACTTTGTTTTTCTAAGGTTCCTAGTAAAAATATAGGGTTATGTTACGTGTACACCAAAATCAGCCACTAGTATAAAATACATGTTGAAATACAAATACACATTAAAAATAAATGAAACCACATATGTATTTATACACAAATACATTGGTGGCTGATTCTAATGGTTAATTTTAGTGTACAAAGAGCATTTTCCAAAAATATATTACTTCATACTATCGGGTCGTTGAGGAAGTTGCTAGACGCCAACCTTAATTAGTAAATTTAGTATGACTAATTTACTACCTGCTTAATATTGAACCTATGGGGTCATCCACTAATGAGTGTTCTAATCTTTGCTATAGAATTATTTAATTATTATTTTGATTTGATCAAATAAATAATTATATTAATTCAAATTGAAATATTATTATATTTTTTGCTAGCACCAAGAATATAATAATAATATGATAATTGAGAATATTGAATGAGATTTGAGAATAATTAGTTATTCTATTTCTAAATTTGGATGAGATTCTAATTAATTCTGTTTCAAATTGAGTTATGATATGATTCATAAATTTGAATGATTCAGATTTAGAATTTCAAGATATGATTTAAATTTGAATTGAGAATTAAATTTAAAATTCGTAACAAATCTCATACTATTTATATGTATGCCAAGAGTAGAGGAAAGGTGAGAGAATAACAATGGTTTTTATTCCTTTACCTCTACACACATAAATATATGTGAGCCTAATTCTTGGAGAAGAATTTTATAACATGCAAAGAGTTGCAAGAGGTTTCTCAATTTATATCAGATGTCCATTAATCAAGGAGTTGACAGCAAAAGTCGGTCTCGGTGTGGATACGCATAGCGCCTTCGTATCATCGAAGGGGAAAGTGATTCTTACTAGCGTACACACAGGTATTTAGATCTTATCTATATATTGTTTATTATTGGAATAAAGTTTAAGTACAAAATAGATTTTTAGGATTATTTTATTACTTCCGCTGCGTGTTATGAACAACATGGTAATTCTTCACTCTCTGCTCTACAAGTGAAAATTTTTTTTATAAGATGTCTTGTAACTAAAGTGATTCTCAACTGCTCTTTGGAGAACTCTTATGCTGATCGTAGGATCTGTCTTCACTATAGAGAATAGTAGAATACGTGTTCAGTTATCACCTTCGAATCCGACTTTCTATGGTTCTGGCCTAATGTTATTTGCATGCAAGAATGGGACTATTGTATCTCCTCCTAACTTCCCATTTCTCTTGTTTTTGACAATATGCAATGCGTATGTTCCATTTCTCTAAGTGTAATGTACATCATACTTCAACTGGTCATTTTTTACTATCATATACTCCATAGCTTGCCTGATGCTATACATCTTTACCGCCATCACGGCTTCTTTGTTGTCGAATTGTTGTCCAATCTCAAGATCATGCGTTGGATCATCCTCGGACTCTCCTTAACCAAAAGACCAATCTACATTCATTGCGTCAAGGTTCAACGTCGAATAGTGAGTAAGATGATCATATGGTCTGGAAATAGCAGGCTAAGTTAGCGAAACTTGTGACATTGTGAAGTCGTTTAACTCCTCATGTTCCTCCTCAGGTATGTCCACTAGTTTAGCATCTACATCTTTATCATCAGACATAAGATGAATTTGATAATGATCTTGCATTGGGTCTCCAATAGCAGAACCATCATGACTTTCATGATCTACTTCCAACACACATCATTATAATCATCAGGATTTCTCTCGTCTTGACTCTCTTTCAGTGGCATGTTCAAATCAACCTTTTGATGTTTGTTCTTATTACTGTCGATGATGCATTCTCAACACCAACTTTTGACGATGTCATTATACACATCAAAGAAAAGCAAAAATAACTCCAATAAATGGATGTTTGGAAAATGATTATGCCAACTCCTAATTAGTTGTATGTCTTCTTCACGTATTCGATACCTTGGTCAAATGAAAGATTGTTAAAAGTCATGTTTACATATAAAAATAATATAAACAAAATATCGAGCAAAAAATAAGAAAATAAAAAAATAAATACCTTTTATAAATTAAAGTGTCGTTCACTTCAATTGAATATGTAGAATAGATTTTTTTCACTCTCTTCATGTTTTGTACTCTCACACTTCAATCGGCAAGTATACAAATGTTGGTTGTACAAAAATAAATATAACGGATTCATCTTCATCAAAAGTAATTTTACCATTATAATGAATTAATAATAATAGTATTTCAGATATTATAAAAAATATAATAACAAAAAATGTAGGAAAAAAGAAGATGAATATAAATGTGAATAAAGAACAATCAATATATGTGGATATATATTATATGTGAAAAAAAATTTACCGCTGATTAACATAAAATTTGCCATTTAAGTGAGCGAATTTTATAAAATTATTAAAGTTCCTTATTACAGTGGACGGCCTTGTTTCAAAGTCCAAAAAAATGTGTTCTAAAACTTATGGATAAAATTATTTGTTTTGAAAAATAAATATATTTTTTTAATTTATTTCGAACAAGATTTATCTTGAATTTTTGTTTTTCGCGGACCAAAGGATTGGCTGGGTGAGAAAAAGCGGGGTTTGCATACGATCTTCAATAACCGAAACCCTAGCCTACGTCTGCCTTCTATCTCCCAGCCTTCTACATAACAAACAAATAAATCCTTTCTTCTCTGTGTTCATATTGTTGATGATGGAGTCGGCGGAAACAGGAGAATGCCTGTGGATGGTGACAAACGACTACATCTTTGGCATCCGCGTTGAGAAGTTAGAAAAATTGGGGAAGAATGAGGATAGGGATTGGAAATCCCATCTTGAGCAGGCTCCGTTTGATTTCTGTTTGAATCTTCCAGAGTCCAGCATGTTGGATTACTTTATCTTCGACTCGAAATTTTTCTTAGTCGGTAAGCAAACCGAATCTGGCACCAAGATCTACCAAATCTCCTATGTCGGCGGCAACACGTTGGGCACATCTGAAGCAGTAGAGACGGGCGCAATCCCTCCGCTACCGACCGAAGACTTCATTTTCCTTGCAAACATTAAAGATGACGTTTACTTGTTGGAGCATGGTGCGGTACCACAGTTAGGAAGAAAGACGGGGTTATGGGTTTTATGTCCCAATCCCCCTCACCCGAGCTGGCATTCCGCGCCCGATCCTCCAACCGAAGTCAACTCTGATTATTGTAATTTTCCTCTTTGTTTTGTGCTAAATGATAAATTCTTTTTGCATCCCCTGTCCGCACCAGGAATTGCATATCTCTACGATCCCCAACTTAAAGCATGGATTAAACTGGAGCGCACATTTTTTGTTCCTGGTTATGATCTTTTCGTGCGTGTGCGGTCCCTTGGGGATGTAGGCGATGGCAGTGTGGTGCTGACATGGAAAGTGAAGGGTCTTATACGTGGTGTGAAATATGACATACAGGCTTTGCTGGTGGATAATAACGATTATTGCATTCTTCGCCATCAAGGCCTTGATGAGTTGTGTGAGGCGATCCAACCATCCTTCTTTGATGATTTTTCCTCTGAGCTCAACTTGGTTGACCTTGGCAACAGCAAAGTATGTGTTACCATCTCTGGTCTCGCAGAAGGCATTCCATCCTTTTGCATTTTAGTAGTTGAATTAGGGTTGGTACAAGAGGAGCAAAGGTTCTTATCTGTGCGTGTACTCGTGAATCGAGTCTTCGATACGAGGCCTTATTTCTTAGATGACCGCGTTCAAGTGCTCTACACCTCCTTTCTTTTCTCCCTCAGAAAGGGAATGCCTCGCAAACATCCATATTCCAAAGGTATAATGTTGCTTTTGTCAGCATGCTTCTTGTTATTCTGTAAGAGTTACCATTAAATTATATCCATCAAAAACATTGTTAGGGATTTGGTGAATAAATTTTCTTTATTTTTTAAAAGACTTGAGAACAAAATTACGTTACAGATTGCATCTCTCCAAGGAAAGAGCCCAAGCTAGCTGGTGGGACGAATCCAAGCAACCCAACAACAGCATTCGAACAAGAATGACTAACTTCAACCTGTTCATGTATGCTTTGTTTTATTGTTGTTCCCTCTGCTATGATTACTTGTTTTTCATTGGCGATCAGATTTTGAATACTGATGTGTTTATTCCGCTATTAAATAAAGTTAGACATGTTAGTAGGATTTCAATGTTCATATATCATTTTGTACTTTTTTTTAGGTTATAATCTTTTTCATTCACAAAATTGAGAAAATATCAAGTTTTAGTCAAAGAGAATAGATGAATCAATAAGAGCATATGAGTCAAGAGGAATAAGTGATGTATCTATTTAACTTGTGGCTTATTCCTCTTTCTCTTTCTTTCACTCTTCTTTCTTTTTGATATTTTAATATTTTACTTTTCTGAATTTTATATTTTTACTTTTTTTTAAGTTAAGAATTTTCACATAAGGTGTTTGGAATTTGAGATAGATTTTACCTTTGTTGATGTCTTGATCTTTTCTTAATTTTATTGTGGCATTTATAAAATGATATATGATCGACAAACATTCAAATTTGTTTCTGTATAATTTTTAAATTTCATAAATTATTGGTACCATGTTGATTATAATTTATATAAGCCTTTATTGATAAAGAAAAATATGCAATTCCAAATTTCCAACGCAGTTGACACTTTTGCTCTTTTTAAGCCTTTGATAGTCTTTTTCTTTGTAAAAATTGAGCTTTTTTTCCTTGGTTTTAGAATTTCTTTTGGTTAAATTGCTATTAGTTATTGAATCATTATTTCAAAGCCAAGGTTATAGTAGGGGCCTGTTGACACTTAAAGGGTGAATGCTAAGATATGGTAGGGTCTTGTGGGGAAGGAGATGTTGATGTTGTCTAATTATCTTAGAATTCATTTAGTTTATTCAACAAATTATGCTCTTTCTCATTTGTTTTTTGATGATTTGTTTCTCTGGCTTATTTAATTATATATGTCATGAGATTTATTGTTTGTGTTATTTCTAAATCTAGATGAATGAATGATAGTTAACGGAGATCACAGCAAAATTTGAATTTGACAGAGGAGATTATTTTTGGTCTGCAGATTAAGTGTTATATGAAGCAGTTGTTGTCGATTCTCGGACATTGTCATGCTTGGGGTGTGATGTACTGGGATATCAAGGGATCAAATCTTCTGGTGAATAATGAAGGGATACCGAAGGCGTGGTTGAATATAATAGTACATTGAAATTTTCTTAGTGCGGTATTGGTTGGATTTGATGATTTTTATGAAGAATAGTTCTGGTAGTAGTAGCTTCTGCTTGTCAAATCTATGGATATAAGACTTTTAAAAGAAAATTAGATATAGAGATGTCGACTATTTTACATAACATCCTTTTCAGCAATAATTTTTATATTATCAATGGTTGGAATTGTTCTGTTAACCTGCAACATTTTCCAGGTTAGACAGACGGTGGTTGCGATAATGTCAAAATGTGACATAAGGTAAAGATCTGCTACCCTTCCCCCTCCCGAAACCAAAAAGGGTCGTGCAATATTTGCTAGCTGGAGTCCATTATATTTTCCCAGGTTTTGGTTTGGGTTTAGTAATCTCAGGAATAATTCGAGTGCATGATGATATGCTTATGGTTGAATTTCATCTGTGTTTGTGAATTACAGTTCCTTAGTTATTGCTGCAGATTATATATATGCTACCTAGGACATTTGTTAGTTAAGCATTAAAAAGAGATGTCCTACGATGCATGAGATTTCAATCCTCAAGTAGAGTTTCACATTTCTTAGGAAAATTCTTTTTGTTTGTTATGTTAAAATAGTTGGAACTTGGAATTAATTAAGTGCATACTTTCCCTATCTGGCTATAAATCTCGGATTTTTGACGAAAATGTGCAGAGATATATTTATGTACATTAAAATTTTTATATTTTGAATGGTTTTGTCTCTCCTATTCAATAAAAAAAAAACACAATAAAATATTCATGATACGAGATATCTATGTGTTACGGGTCTTTCTATGATGATTTTACTTGCTATTGTTCTAAACTTCT
Organism: Arachis duranensis; assembly: GCF_000817695.3. Classification (NCBI taxonomy): domain Eukaryota; kingdom Viridiplantae; phylum Streptophyta; class Magnoliopsida; order Fabales; family Fabaceae; genus Arachis; species Arachis duranensis. The sequence continues at coordinate 43,014,369 of NC_029779.3, read as the reverse complement.
AAAGGCTTTATTATTTCACTTATGAAAGCATTAGTGGTATGTTATTCGTGATCCTAATCAGCAGTAGCTTAAATTCCAGCAGCTCCCCAACATCCTATATTGTTGATGGCTCAATATTATTGTTCATTACGGTCAGTGGTTTTAATGTATAATAGCTTACCTAATAGGCTTTAGCCAGGACTAATTAACCTTGAAAATGAGGTCGACTATTCATTTACAAGGCATTTTTTGAGTTCGTCGAACAATTGATTGAAATTTTAAGACTTTTAATTTCTTTTAAAAAATATAAATAATAGTAAATAGGGGTGTTCAAAACTAAATAAAATAGACGATCGAAATGAGAAAATTAAATTATTACACGTGCATTCAATTATGTAATTATATCAATAAAAATAACTATTTTTTAGGATAAGTTATCGAAATAAATTGTTTGAATACAACATTTGAACAATGAAGACGCAACTATAGAAACCGTGAGAGGGGTATAGCGGATGTCTGTAGCGGTTTCTAAACAAAGAAGAAACTGCAGTGCCTTTGTAGCAGTTTTTTCACAAATGCAACAATGAGAAAACTATTATAAAATAACTAAATAAATAAGGAAAAGGTAATAACTATAAAATAAAGAAATATAAAGAGAGAGAACCCAGTGGGAAAAACCCTTAGTGAAGGAAAAAGAGTACAATATCCTCTGTGATGGGGACTGCCTCATTAAAAATCTTGTCAAGAAAAACCCAATGGGAAAAAACCTGACCAAGGAAAAAAGAGTACAGTCTCCCCCTCTTGTCGACATCATTTAATGTCTCGAAATCGGCGCATCCCAATTTCATGTACCAATCTTTCAAAGGAGTTTTTGGGAGTGACTTTGTAAATAAATCTGCCAGATTGTCACATGAGCGGATTTGTTGGACATCAATTGTCCCTTGATTTTGAAGATCATGAGTGAAAAAGGATTTGGGAGAAATATGCTTTGTTCTATCACCTTTGATATATCCGCCTTTAAGTTGAGCAATACATGTATTATCTTCAAACAGAACAGTTGGAGTTATCTTCTGATCAATCAATCCACATGATGACAGAATATATTGGATCACACTCCTCACCCAAAAACACTCGCGACTAACTTCATGTATCGCTAGTATTTCAGCATGATTAGAGGATGTTACAGCAATCGTCTGTTTCGTGGATCTCCATGATATAGCTGTACCACCATATGTGAACAGGTATTCTGTTTGAGATCTCCCTTTATGTGGATCAGACAAGTATCCAGCATCTGCATAGCCAACTAATTGTGACTTGGATCCAAAGGGATAAAATAATCTCATATCAACCGTTCCATGAAAATATCGAAAGATCTGTTTGATTCCACTCCAATGTCTTCTGGTTGGAGAGGAACTATATCTTGCTAGTAAATTCACCGCAAATGATATGTCAGGTCGTGGATTATTGGCAAGATACATTAGCGCTCCAATGGCACTAAGATATGGTACTTCAGGACCAAGGATATCTTCATTTTCTTCTTTAGGACGGAATTGATCATTTTTCATGTCCAAAGATCTTACGATTATTGGGGTACTCAAGGGATATGACTTATCCATATAAAATCTTTTCAAGATATTCTCTGTGTATGTTGTTTGATGAATAAAGATCCCATTTTTTATATGCTTGATCTGCAGGCCGAGACAAAATTTAGTCCTTCCAAGATCTTTTATCTCAAATTCTTCCTTTAGAGTTTTTATAATTGTTGGAATCTCTTCAAGAGTTCCAATGATATTTAAATCATCAACGTACACAGCAATAATAATGAATCCAGATGCAGTTTTCTTTATGAAAACACACGGGCAGATATCATCATTCTTAAATCCGTTTTTGGCCAGATACTCAGTAAGACGATTATACCACATTCGTCCAGATTGCTTCAAACCATATAAAGATCTTTGTAATTTGACTGAGTATAACCCTTGCAAATATCCATTGGATGGTTTAGATATCTTTTAATCCTTCAGGGACTTTCAAATAGATATCACGATCTAATGAGCCGTACAAATAGGCTGTTACCACATCCATTAAATGCATATGCAGTTTTATGATATGCAGATAAACTGACTAAATAACACAATGTTATCGCATCCACTACAGGGGAATACGTTTCTTCATAATCTATACCGGGCCTTTGTGAAAAATCTTGTGCCACAAGTCGGGCTTTATAGCGCACAACTTCATTTTTCTCATTTCGTTTTCTCACAAATACCCATCGGTATCCAACAGGTTTTACATCTTCTGGTGTACGGACTACAGGTCTAAAGACTTCACGTTTTGCAAGTGAGTCTAATTCAGCCTTCATGGCTTCTTTCCATTTTGGCCAATCATTCCTTTGTCGACATTCTTCGACTGATCTTGGCTCAAGATCCTTACTTTCATGCATTATATTCAATGCCACATTATATACAAATATTTCATTGACAATTGTCTTATTTCGGTCCCATTTCCCTCCTGTAAAGACATAATTTATCGAGATCTCGTCATTTTCACAATTTTCAGGTACCTGAACGTCTTCTGGCGTTAACACTACATCAGAATTTTGGACAACTGCAGGTGTCTCTACTATGTCTTTTTCAACAGGAATATTATTTACCTCTTTTCTCTTTCGAGGATTTTTATCTTTGGAACCGACAGGCCTGCCACGCTTCTGGCGTGAATTTGCTTCAGTGGCTACTTGTCCTACTGGGACATCAATTCGAATT
>NC_029779.3:43010006-43010487 GCF_000817695.3 Arachis duranensis | reverse complement strand
GGGAAACAAAATTATAGCTCTTCCGGAGCCTTCTATCACATTGCCCGAGCCAATAATAGTATTAACATATTCATCTTTTGGTATAAGATGGGTAAAATATATATTACTTTTAAGAATAGTGTGTGAACTTGCACTATCCGCAAGGCAAATATCTTCAGAATATGTCCTTGCCATTTTTCTTCAAAAACAAATAATAATAATAATAAAATGAGCAAAAGTACATGCACAGTAAAAATTATTCACATGAATACTTAACAAACACATATTAAATTATTCCATCATTGATCAAATAGCTAATATCTCCTTCAGAATCCTTAAAGAAATTAGATACATCATAATGAGTGGTGAAATTTTCATTATTTGAAACAAAATTTATTTCTTTTTTTTGTCATCTTTTTTCAAGGATGCTTAATAAAGATCAACAATGTGCCTTGGGGTACGACAGGTACGTGACCAATGGCCCTTTCCACCACAACGGAAG
>NC_029779.3:42985486-43005034 GCF_000817695.3 Arachis duranensis | reverse complement strand
CGCAGCATCTCCTTTTATATTTTTGCCGCCGGCAGCTCAAGCTCTGCCGCACACATTTTTTGAAGATTGCTGCTCAATCGCAGCATCTCCTTATATATTTTTGTCGCCAGCAGCTCAAGTTCCGCCGCACGCATCTTCCTCCGCGTCACCACGTCAGACGCGTCTTCCTCAACAATTTTAATTCTTTATTATCTTATCTTTATCTTGTCTTTAGTTGTTCTTATCTTATCTTTATTTGCTTTTATCTTTCATAGGACAATGCTATATATATTTAGTTTTACCCTCATAGTTTACAACACACTTCAGTACAATTCAATCAATCAACAATCAATAAAAGTTCTTTTCTTTGCTTTTCCTATTCTTTCACAATTTTATCACGCCCCCTTAACAGATTTTCCAATCAATCAATGCGCGAATCTATAACTTTCTTTTTCGAAAGGATTTCGTTTCCTTTTTTGAATTCCTTCTGCATTTTCTTACCTTCTCTCTTAGATCTCTTTCGTGCGTTTCTCTCTTCCTTTTCCTTTGCTGTTTACGTAAGTTTTTCTCTCTGTTCTCTTCGATTTTTCATTTTTCATTGTTTCTAAAATCAAGTTTTGAAATCGTTTTGAAGATAATGGATGATTCAACTTCAGATTATCAGCTGAACTAGAGCGAAATAGATTTTGAATTTGAATTCAATGAAGTTCCTGAGTTGTGGTTTAATTCCAATTAATAATTGAATCTAAATTTGAATACAGTTAGTAGTTTATGATTGTGTAGCTGAATAATGGGTGAACCTTGTCTGTGAAATTTGCTGTTCATTGTTCCTTGTTTGAATTGAATCTAATGTACTAATTCTGATGAATTTTCTACATTTTATATCAGGGGTGTAAATCAAGAATATTTGGGTGTATTTCAGGAATGTTTGGGTGTATTTACAGTTTATGACTTTTCATCTCATTGAGGGTGAATTGTCTTATTGTTTTAGTTGAATTGTTTTAGTTTCTGTTTATTGATAATTCATGAATCTGATTTTTATTATTTTTTATAATGGTTTTATAGTTGTATTTGCATTCTATAGTTTATACTTGTTCTAATATAGTATATTTTGGGTGTATTTTGCAGCAAATTTATGATGTTGATGAGCAGTTTGTATCCAAGATTGGGATGACCTTTAACACCCTTAAAGATGCTGCAAAATTCTACAAAGATTATGCGAAGGTTGTAGGTTTTTCTACAAGAGTTCGTAGTACAAATAAAAAGGGAAACGAAATTAAGAATCAATTGAGTACATGTAGCATAAAGAAAAAATGGAAATTGAAAATATCTCCGACTGAGAAGACAAATCCCTCAGCTGGATTTGAAGTAGGAAAATCGAAAAAATATTTATTGTTTTGAGTCCAATCAAGTGGTTGAGGTGTGGTTCAATTCAGAAGAAAAAAATGTAACATTAGAGAAAATATTTTTCTGTATTTGCAGCAAATTTGGGTGTAAAACGAAGATATTTGGGTGTAATACGAAAATATTTAGGTGTAAAACGAATATATTTGGGTGTATTTTTATTCTGATAAGTTCTGCATAATTCAGAACTCTTCCTCTTCATTCTCCTCATCTTCTGCTGCTGCTTCTTTTTTTCATCATCATCATCATCATCACCATCTTCTTCTTCTTTTTTTCTTATTCATCTTTTTCTTTTTGTTTTACCTTCTCAAGTTTCTTTTTGTTTTACTCTCTTAACAAGAATAAAAACAAAAAAAATCAAACAAAGAAGAAGAAGAAACACATAATGCTGTAAAATTACTTAGAAGAGGATGAACTTACATTCATTTAACTAAAAGAAAGAAAGAAATAAGGAAAAGAAGAAGAAAAAAATGCAGCATTAGAGAAAATATTTTTCTGTATAAAAATGCTATTTATACACTAAAATCAGCCACTAAAATTAGCCACCAATGTATTTATGTATAAATACATGTGTGCTTTAATTTATTTTCAATGTATATTTGTATTCTAGTATACTTTGGTGGCTGATTTTAGTGTACACGTAGCATAACTCATTTCTGTATTTGCAGTAAATTTGGGTGTAAAACAAAGATATTTAGGTGTATTTTTATTCTGATAAGTTCTGCATAATTCAGAACTCTTTCTCTTCCTCCTCCTCCTCTTCTGCTGTTTCTTCTTCTTCATCTTCTTATTTCATATTCTCATAATTTTTTTGAGAGAAAAAAATCAAACAAGGAAAAAAAATATATAATGTTACAAAATCAAAAGAAGAAGAGGAGAAATACGACGATAAAGATGAAACACGCGAAGAAAAAGGAGGAAAAACACAAAGAAAAAGGAGAAGAAGAAGGAAAAAGAAGAAGAGGAGAAAAAACGCGAAAAAAAAAATGACAGTTATGGTTTTCATCGAGGAAGAAGAAGAAGAGTCGTTTATAATGGTGAAGGAGTGCTTTAGAAACGTGATGCGCGTGTTAACACGCTTCATCTCCTCCATTACCTTGTCTTCCTTACTACAATGACACAAATGCAGCTTTTGATTTCTTAGGAAGCCTTAGAGGCAAACCTGAGACATACCCTCATAAAGTCCCAACAATAATGACAACTCGTATCATTAGCACTATTTCTATCAACACATTCCCATGCCCTGAAGGTCAGACATGTTCACAAACATGTGAAGGGCCAAATGGAACACGTTTAGCAGCTAGCATGAACAACATATCCTGAGTTACCAAACATTTCCATCTTGGATGCATATTATTACTACTTAAATGGTGTCTACAGTAATAATTTTCCTAGTTTTCCTCCTTTGGTATTCAACTTCACTGCAGAGTATTTGCCATTGATACTAGAGATACCAAAGAGAAGAACCATGGCTAGAGTTATAGAGTATGATTCAACAGTGGAAATTGTGTTTCAAGGGACAAACTTGGTTGCTGGGATGGATCATCCTATGCATATACATAGAACTGGCTTCTACGTTGCTGGACGTGGATTTGGAAATTTTGATGAAAATTAGGATACAAAGACATACAATCTAATCGACCCTCCTCTTAGGAACACAGTTCTTGTGCCTATAAATGGTTGGGCTACCATAAGTTACAGAGCTGGTAACCCAGGTATGTTTCATGAAATAACTTTTTAGTTTAATGTGAAATGATTTTATTAGTTTCATGATTTAGAATTTTTTGTTAAATAAATAAAATAGATTGATTATTTACTCATATGTATTTAAAAATATCTATATTTTTTTTTCTTTTTTTATTACTATTTGATTGATAGTAATAACTTCAAAAGTTATATTACATGTATCTCGTTAGTGGTGTAATAATAGAAAAAATATAAATAATTTTATAAAAGCATATATGAGTAAATAATCAATTTATTTTTTTAAAAAAAACCCATCGTTTTGCCTTGCTAAGCAATTAGTTTGGATTCTATGTGCTATCTAATAGTTTAAAAAAAAGAGTATCAATTAGCAAGTTAATTCAATTTATGAAACAAAATATGTATATGAAACACAATTCAATTTTAATTGCTCTTATCTATTTTTATTTTTTCTACACCTATGTTGAGAACTGAAACTAATTGTTGCTTGAACACTTCTGTTGATGAATTTAGGAGTTTGGTTTGTGCATTGCCATCTAGAACGGCACCTGACTTGGGAAATGGAAACTGTGTTCATTGTGGAAACGGATGCGATGAAAATTTACTTCCTCCACCTCCAGATCTGCCTCCTTGTTGAAGAATTATTGCCATTTAGGGCTCTTATTCGCTTTCTTTTATGTAAAAAAGGGAGCAAATTTAAAATTATTAACTAAAAAATTTAGTCATCTAAACTTTTTCATATATTAATGTTATAAGCAATTTTATATAAGGATGGTAACACTATCCAAATCTAGGGATACCACTCTACCCCTATTCATTTGGAGCGGGTTCTTGGCGGGGTGGGACGCAGTCGGATTTAGATAATACTCGCTTCTATTTACTGCGGTATATATATAATTTCAATATATAATATATGTAATATATATAAAATAATTAGTAAAATGATTAACAATATTGTATCATATTTAAATGTTTACTTTAATTTATATTATGCATGTAATGATAGTTATATAAATTTTAAAATTTAATTTTATTTGTTGGATTTTAATAATTATAGGGACATAGTGAATACCCGTGGAAACGGATTAAGGTTCAACTTTTTACTATCTATGAATAAGAATAAAACGAGTTCTATACAGATTATTATAGATTTGTAGAGTGAAATAGGATCAGATAGAGTAAAAACCCGCCCTACCCACCCCATTATTACTCTGAGTTCTGCATCACTACATGACATAAATTATTTATGATCTTTTCTGTAAAGCAACGGGATAATTATGGTTCAGGACATACCAATTATATATATATGAACCATCATTTTTCACTTTTTGAGTAGATAAAATCGCCAATTCTCTAAGTAGATTATTAGAGCAAGAGCTACAACAACCAGTCATAAATAAAAGCAAAATGTAATAAGTTGTTACAAGAAAAAAACATTACTTTCAGTGTAAATTGTAAAACAATACCAAAACTAGTTTTTTCAATCTCTTTCTATAGATGCTGAACTCCTAAAACTAGTTGTTGATATAGGAATTGAGATTCCTAAAATGAAAACATTAAACAATGAAAGTTGTGTTCATTCACCATCACCACCATTGAAATACACAAGCAACGAGTTTCCAATGTTTTTAAGAACAGATTTTTGCAATGTCTTAATACAAAATGAAGGGAAAAATGTGTGACTTAAGCAGCAAGGTACAAGCTCCTTCATTCTTGAATTTGAACAGGCTCAAAGCCCCTTTCAATTGAAGCCTTCACAGCATCTAAGACCAGCTGTGTTTTCCTACTAATTGTTGGCCACTTCATCTCAGGTTTCGAGTTCTTGAATTTGATTTCGGTCAAAAACTCTTACCATAAGAACCTCCTGAGGGAGATCAGTGTTTACTGTATGCTTGCTTGGCTGAGAAGCCCATTTTGTAACAAGGTCATCAAAACCTGACTCAGGCTGCATAAAACGATGCCTCTTTCTCTTCATAAGGGATGATAAAGTCATGAACATGCAGAGTTCCTTTTGTTCCAACTGCAGTTATGTCCATTGCCAAGTTGGCCATGAAGGAGCAATAGAAGGTTGCTACTTTCCCGTCTTCCCAGTGCAGCAATGCGCCGCAAGCCATTATCACCCCTGCTTTGTTGAACACAGGATTGCGCGAGGCAATTACAGTTTTCGGTAATTCATAGTTGTCAGCCCACAGGATTGCCCTAACACAATACCAACCTTCGTCGCCAAGGGAACCAAGAGCATCAAGATCCGGCTTTGCGCGAATGTCGTTCTCCAGGAAATCAGGGTCAGCAGCAAATGTAAATGAGCAACCCAGAAAGATCCATATATCAACATAAAGCATACATGCAATATAAAACATTAAGATTAAGATTATGTTAAATTAACTGATGCAGACTTCGCCAAGAAAATGATGAATATACATCCTTAACTAGGACAAAATAAGAAAGCTGAATACAAAGCAAACAAAACTAAGAGACACATTAAAAAGCAAAAGGATCAAATACACAAACAAAAAGCTAAACATGAGACATTTCTTCCTTGCTTTGGCTTTTATACTACTTATAGAAACTTCTAAAAAGTTCCTAACAACATAATTTAGATGTAGCCGCATGTTTTGTTTTATATCAAAATAATTGCTTATTACTTTGTATCTAGTACAAGCTTTTTTTACACACAACAAATAATCATCATATGTTGACACACAACTCTTTTGACTATCTCAATCAACACATCAAATATAAAACACATTTATCAAAATTAATCTCGCTTCTACTTTTAGGAGTGAGCACGGGTCGGTTTGGTTCGGGTTTAAGATGAAATTAGAACCGAACCGATTAAAATGTAACTGGTTTAATTTGATTTGGATTTATATTTTTTATGTATGTACCCGAACCAAACCAAATCGATTAAGAACGGATTGGTTCAGTTTGGGTAATTGGATACCGATGACTTTGAAATTCATAAAAAAATCAAATTTTTATCTTAAAAATTCAACAATAACATCAATAGAAATAATCGAAACATGTTAAACATCAAATACATTAAAAACTAAACTCATTAAAATCTAAACATACTAATAGTGAATAATCTTTGTCTGATGGAAATACAAATTTTTTAATTAAACACCAATTTTTTTTATTTAATTAATATATGATCGGGTTCATGGGTTGGTTCGGGTTCTACACTCCTAGAATCGATATCCGAACCAATCACTAGCAAAGGCCATCGGTTTGGTTCGAGTTGGACCCGATTACCCGTTGATTCCAGAACCAATTTAATTGGTTTGATTTGGGTTCGGACAGATAATCGAGTACCTACTACCCGTGCTCACCCCTATCTACTTCCACTAAAAACTAGTTGTTTATTTCGAATAAATAAAAATAAAAATTGAGAATATAATGAAACTAGAAGTAACGTATATTACCGATTTGAGCTGGCCAAAACGGTGCGCATCGGAGAGAAAATCCTTCATCTGATTGGTCCTAGGGTGGTGCATCCACATGGTACCATCCATGAGCTGCACCCCACTGGATTCACAGGCCCGAATGATCTCATCGAACTGAGACGCATTCAAGGCCACGGGCTTCTCAAGCAGCACGTGCTTCCCCTTCTAAGTTGCAACCACGGCCCAACGCACGTGCGGGCTCGTCGGCAGAGGAACGTACACGGCGTCCACCTCGGGATCGTCCAGAACCTCCTCGTAGGAGCCGTACACCTTGGCGTCCTCCGGGTAGCCGTTGGCGGCGGTGAAGCGCCGGGCCTTGTCGATGGAGCGGCTGCCGATGGCGTGGAGTGTGGCGTTAGGAGCCAGTTTGATGGCGCGTGATACTTTCCGGGCTATGTCGGCGCATCCTATCACGCCGAATCGGATTACCGGCGTTTCTGACATTTTCTTTGTTTCTGTCAAAAAAGACGAAACGAAAATTTGTGGACCGTTAAATGGTCCCAAAATAAAATATATTTTTTAAATTTTTTAATAATATTTAAATAATTTTTTTTAATTTTAATTATAAATTAATTTAATATATTTTATTTAGTTATAAAAATTATTTTTTATTTTATAAATTATTATTTTATTATTAATCTATTATATTTATTAACAATAAAAAATAAAAATAATAACGAATCAGATTTTTTATTAATCGTAATAACGAATCAGATTTTTTATCGATCTTCTATTAAATATAAATTATTCTAAAGAACGGTTAGAAAGATTTAATTATTAAAAAGAACTTTTAATACCAAAATTATTAAAAAGGACCAAATCTTTTTATCCTCTTAAATTACTGATTATTTATTTACATTTATATATCCATACAACACATTAATTTCTACACCCTTCTCTGAATGACCTATTTAGTTATAGCTTTGATAGGATTTTTGAAAGGAAAAAAGAATTTCAAATGAGTTGTTTGCACTTTGAATGCAGTAAATGTATTTAGCATATTAGTATAATTGCTAATTCAATTAGCTTGCTATTCTGAACCAAAAGTAGGATGTAATTTTTCTAAATTTGAAGACTGTCAAACTGAGTAACATAAAGAGTTTGTGCAAAATATGGAATTCTAAAGCTCATGAAATTTTTTTGGGCAAACTACACACTCTGATCATTGAGAAATGTGATGAATTGGTCCATGTGATTCCTCATAATTTGGTTGAAAGATTGTCGAATTTAAGTTACTTGAGGGTTACGAACTGCGAGTCAATCAAAGTTATATTTGAAGAAGCTGACGATAATAATAGAAAATAAGATGTTATGCATAACATCAAGTTGCAAGATATTCATTTAGAAACACTCCCGAAACTGGAGAATGTATTCAAACAGAAGAAAGAAGTAAAATGGAGTGATATCAAATTGTAAAAGATATGGGTGCATGATTGTGGAAGGTTGGAAAATATATTTTCAATTTCTGTAGTCAAGACTACTGAAATAAATATAGTTAAGAAAAAATAGTTAAGGATATATTTATCTCCTTATAAAAAGATTTGGTTCTTCTTCTTAAATATTATATAAAAAGATTTGGTCCTTCTTAATAATTTTGGCATTAAAGGTCATTTTTAATAATTAAATCTTTTTAACGATCCTTTAGAATAATTTTTCCATCTTTTAATCAGTTAGAATAGTCAAAAAATTTATTACAATCAATAAAAAATCTAATTCGTTATTGTTTTTATTTTTTATTGTTAATAAATATAATAGATTAATAATTTATAAAATAAAAAATAATTTTTATAATTAAATAAAATATATGGAGTTAATTTGTAATTAAAATTAAAAAAAAAGACTATTTAACAGTTATTAAAAAATTTAAAAAATATGTTTTATTATGGGATCATTTAATGGTCCAAACATTATGGAACTATCTAATCCTTTACATGCTGAATGATACAGAAAATTGCATGTGAATATAGGAATTAGGAAAATTTATTTACTATATTGGGCCTAAAAGGGCTTGTAAGTGAAGTAAATTTTGGAATAAAAAATTCATGTTATAAAAATAACTAAATAAATAAATAAAAAAGATGTAACAAATATAAAATAAAAAAATATAAAGAGAGAAAGAGAGAAGAGTGTTTTATTGCTTTTGTGTGTAACTCCTTTGCCTCAATATATGTATTTATAGGCACACAAAGTTTACGTTTCAAACTTCATTTCAAACTTCATTAAGTTTGCTTTATCCTAAGAATTTATTTCTTTCAACATAGGAAAAATGTGCCACTCATAAATGGGCATCCATCATCCTTATCCATCATCGTTACAACACTCCCCCTTGAATGACCATTTAGGATTATGCCTCGTTAAAACCTTACTAAAGAAAACCCAATGGGAAAAAACTTTAGTAAAGAAAAAAGAGTACAAAATTCATTGTGATGGGGACTGCCTCATTAAAAATATTGTCAAGAAAAACCCAATGGAAAAAAACCTGACCAAGAAAAAAAGAGTACAGTCTCCCCCTCTTGTCGACATCATTTAATGTCTCGAAATCGGCGCATCCCAATCTCATGTACCAATCTTTCAAAAGAGGATTTTGGGAGTGACTTTGTAAATAAATCTGCCAGATTATGACTTGAGTGGATCTGTTGGACATAAATTGTCCCTTGACTTTGAAGATCATGAGTGAAGAAGAATTTGGGAGAAATATGCTTTGTTCTATCACCTTTGATGTATCCGTCTTTAAGTTAAGCAATGCATGCTGTATTATCTTCAAATAGGACAGTTGGAGCTATCTTATGATCAATCAGTCCACATGATGACAGAATATATTGGATCAGACTCATGAGCCAAAAACACTCGCAACTAGCTTCATGTATCGCTAGTATTTCAGCATGATTAGAGAATGTTGCTGCTATCGTCTGTTTTGTAAACCTCCATAATATAGTTGTACCACCATATGTGAATCGGTATCCTGTTTGAGATCTCCCTTTGTGTGGATCAGACAAGTATCTTTCATGAAGAGGTTGGTTCTTGCTGACTTGGATCCTGCCACTGCAAAGCTAGCAATTGGGTTTCTAGGCCCTTTTCTCTCAGCATTTGGTTTTCTCTTCATATTGGGGATAGTGATGTCATGGTACCCTAAACTACCTGTGGGGAAGTTCCCTTATGTAATAGCCTATGCTCCCACAGAGCCTCTTCTCATAGCAACAAGGAAACTGATTCCTCCCCTTGCTGGTGTGGATGTTACCCCTGTGGTCTGGTTTGGATTGCTTAGCTTTCTTAATGAGATATTAGTGGGTCCACAAGGAACTTTTAAATATTATGAGAAACTTTTTGCAGTCAAAGTTAAATATTTTTTTCCTTTCAATTTACTTTGGGCAGGAATAGACTGAATACATTGTAGAAATAGAAATATGCAATAAAATTGTTTGCACTTGGTCCACAGAATTACAGAAATATATGGCTTAAACATTCTTTTGTTAGAACCCCTTGTTCTGGATGCAATTTAATGTTTTTCTTGTGCTTTCATTTAGCAATAATTTATGCAGTATTAATGCTTTAATTGTTAGTTGTTATTTGTTATTTATGAGCAGGCAGTTATGTGGCTCTATACCTGATGTGGTGATTCCTTTGATGTATAAGGACTATACAACGCGCAAAGTTCTCGTGATGGAATGGGTTGAGGTATTTTACTATTTGCTGTTTGCTCACCACATTTTAGCACACAGACATTTCAATCCCTGCATGGAGTAGAATTCCTCAGATAAATTTATTATATATCCTAAATCCTAATAGAAGAGTTCCGAGTTTAGAACATCCTCTTTTGTAATGCTTTGAATTGGAATGCTAGAACCTCCTTAGATAAATGGATTTATATGCCAGCACGAATAGTATTCCAAATTGTTTCATGCTTCTTTAAGCTCTAGTTCCTGAAAGAAAGTATACAAAGGGATTTATCTTTTTGGATTCTCTCGTTCATGCCTGCTGGAAAAATCTAGTCTGCTGATGGATTATCTTTCTATGGGTTTGTAGGGGAAAAAGTTGTCAGAAGTGAAGGATCTCTACCTTATTGAGGTCATACAATGTCACTTGTTGCAAACAAGTTGTTCTAGATTTCAATCTGCACAGCTTTTTAATATTATTTCCCTTATGCTGATTAGATAGGGGCTCATTCAATCAACTTCTTGAGTGTGGATTCTATCATGCAGATCCACACCCTGGAAATCTTCTTCGAACGTATGATGGAAAATTAGCATATTTAGGTAATTGAACATTCAAATTTGATACTTTGATTATATGTCTTACTCTTTTTCTTGTATTCTTTGGCTTCTTGGTTTGTTATTATAAACTTAAATATGGTATTTTGTTTATTTGTTTTCTGTTTTCCTTTCTTTTGCTCCAGATTTTGGTATGACAGGTGAGTTTAAACAAGAATTGTGTGATGGATTCATCCAAGCTTGTCTCCATCTTGTAAATCACGATTTTGATGCATTGTCCAAGGACTTTGTCACTCTTGGGTATTTGTTTTCACCTACATTACACTTTCAGTTTTCAAAAAGTATTATCAGTATAGGATTGGCCCATGTGAAATATATAATGAAGGATCTTGCGCCTTATAAGCCTTGTAGCTTAAGTCCTCAGTATAGTTGTCCCTAATAAGGTTCTAATCACGAAGCTTGAACTTTAGTGGACCTATGCATGGTCCATGCCTAAGCCCAAAGAATTCAGGAAGGGATGCTTAGATATATGATAAAGTATCTTTTGAGTCAGGGATAGGTACTTGACAGCATACTTGTAAATTTTATCAGGTTTCTTCCACCGACTGCAGACAAAGAAGCTGTTACAAAGGCTTTGACAGGTTTTTAGTTTAACAAGTGATTTAGAAAATACTTGTGACTTATGCAGGTTTTTAAAAATACTTGTTAAGGGAAGCTACTAATTCTGTTGTCTGAATTATTTGTATGCAGGTGTCTTCCAAAATGTTGTTGCCCAAGGAGTTCGCAATATCAGCTTTGGCGACCTTTTAGGAAACTTAGGAACCACCATGTAAGTTGTCCACTATTATGTAACATTTTTGTCATCTTGGTGGTAGTTGCCTACTTGTTTTGTTTTCCTTTGGCATGCTACTTATCTTCTTATTCCTGTTCTCTAAAAATTTTCAGGTATAAATTCAAATTTAGAATACCTTCATACTTCTCTCTTGTCATTCGAAGGTAGTAACATCACAAAATGGCTTAAAACAAAAGGTTTTGTGTCAAACTCTGAACAATATCTTGTCTTTTAGCCTTGCTGTGCTGGAAGGAATTGCAATTTGATTTAACCCGGATTACAAAGTTTTGGGTAGTACTTGCCCTTGGATCGCTCGAAAAGTACTTACTGACAGCTCTCCCAGCTGAAGGCTTCTTTGGAGACACTTCTGTATAAGGTAAAGACAAGATTGGATTCTTTTTGTTTCATTTCTTTATTCAATTATATTGTAATATTTTCTAAACCTCTTAACTTAGCCCTTGGTTCCTTACCTCTTTTCCAGGATGGTGTTTTCAGAGTAGACCGTTTAGAGTCTTTGTTGACAGAGGTGAAATCTTTCTTTCTTGTTTTCTTCTTCTTTTTTTACCATTCCAATTTTCTCCCTAGTAAGATCCCTTTTATGCTGAATTTGTTTTAAAGTTCTAACCTAAGATGGTTCCTTCAGTCTCTTCGTGCCAAAACAGAAAAGTCCTTAGTTAAACAACAACCTGAAGGCACTGATTCAAGAATGGCAATGAAGGAAATACTTTCTTTTACTTTAACAGAAAAGGTATTAACAGCCAGTTCCAATTTCATTCTACATTGTAACTACCCTCCAACTTTTTCCTCACTGATGTTGGACTTGTAATGAACCTTTGCAGGGTGAATATGTGAGAGAAATAATTGTTCAAGAGTTTGCTAAAGTATGTTAATTATTAATTGTTCATTAAAATCATAATAGAAATGTGAAACATGAAAAATGAAAACTTTAAAATTAATTGAATAAAATTAAATGCAGGGTTTTGATGCACTTGGACTAGCAACCTTGGAAACAGCTGCTTCAAGGGTTCCTTTCAGTGGATTCCTTTTTTCCTCTTTAATGATCGAAGAAGATGTGAACAACCTCAGAACCTTCCAACGCCTTCTACTCTTGTTGTCAGGGACCAGATGAAAAGAAGATAACAATGTAAGATTTCAGTTATCCTTAATTGTAGATAGACCAACTACTGCACAATTCTAGATGTTGATGGATTCATGGATATGATGATCTTAGGAACAAATTTCTCTCTCTAAAATTTTTCTTTACATGCCATTGTTGGGTTGGTGATACTTGCTTCAAATGTTCGAGATATGAAGAGTTCAAGTATTATTTAATAGTTATTACTTTATATTTTTAAGTATTAGAATGTCAAATTTAATTTCACCTATTTTGATTTTGTTTATTTAGTTAGTAGATTGGACTTTATGTTAGGATTTTCTTTATTGAGTGAGTGCCTCTCTTGTTGCATCGGAGAATTGGATAAAAAGTTGAGTGATTCCCTTCAATTCAATTTCCAAACTATGATGTAGACAAGTTAGGTTGAGGAGTCGCTTTCTTGTTACGTTAAGAAATTTGATAAAAAGTAGAATGATTTTTTTTATATTCAATTACAATCTATCCCTTTTGTTTTATATTTTAATTTCAATTTATCTTTTTATTCAATTTCAATCCTTATCTTCATGTTTATTGATTGTTTTGTATCAAGTGGAAATTAGTAGTCCTTTCAATGTCAAATGACATGCAGGGAATCATACAGGTTAGCCAGTACCAGAGCCAAACACTTCACATGGAGAACCTATCATTAGTTCCAACTCAACTTGAATCTGTTCAAGAGATTCTTCCTGTTCTATCTATCGTTTGCATTTTCTTGAATACAGCATTGTAGCTATTTCCTCAATTCTTCTATGTTTGTAAAATGTTAACAGCTACCACCAGAATCCCAGCAGCAGTTACTTCAGTTGCCAGCTAATATGGTGAGACAGTTAATATCTCGCGCCGCTGCAAGAACAATAAGGAGGATTTTCTTATGAACTCCGGGCAGTATACATGTGTCACACACTGAGCAGATGAATTCTGTTTGCTCTAATCAACTCACCATCACCAGATAACATTGAAAAATGTAGGATCCATATGACAGGGCATTGAATTTGTACATAAGCATAAGAATAAGCAGCATAGCTTATGCACATTGCTGATTCAGCAAGAGATTTTGAGCCTTACAATTCATGTTCAGAAGAACTTGTTTTGGATACTATCTGAAAAAATGAAAGTATTCATAGTATCTTCCATGGTATCAACTCTGGCCATGTTCGTTTTCTCTTTTGGGATTGTTCTCTATATGCATGCATGCAAAACATATTATTATTATTATTATATGGAAGCTGTATTATAATTCATTGTATCTCGAATTCGAATATGAAAATGAAGAACACAACAACAAAAACGTTGACTCAATTCTTGTTCAAAGCAAGACAATGCAATATCTTATTGGCGTGTGAGAAGAGTTCTTCAAATACCATGATGAAATTTAAAACGTAATTTCTACATTCCAAGCAATAAAATTTGAGCTTGAAATAAATGAATGTTAAGACGAAAAATTAATTTGGCAGGGATGTTTATGATTTTTTTTTTTACTAAAGATAGGAGATTCGAACTCGTAACCTCTTAATTGAGTATGGGGAGACTATACCATTTGAGCTATTACTCATTGACAGGGATATTTCCATTTGAGCTATTACTCATTGGCAGGGATGTTTATGATTAGGCATTAATATAAATTATATTATATAATTTACTGTATTTCGGATTGAATTTTAATTTGGCTCAAGTTTTGACATTTTGGATTTAATAGGAACTTGCTCAATTTTGACGAAGTATGTATATCTCTTAAATTTTGTTGAAATTACATAATGAAATTTTAGCATTCAGTTGCTTGGTCTTGGGAGGCAAGTTCCTCTGCCCCATTTTTTAGGTAAAGAATGTGAAGTAACATTCAACACTGTTTTCAAGGTCCGCATTGACCACACACACAAATTAAACGCCTTAGACTTTGGATATTACCTTTGAACATTCTCTTTTATCTTTCCATCACTAACCCCTTCCAAAAAAAGCAGCTGTTACTAATTCAACTTCCATCTGAAAACAAAACAATAAAGAAATATTAAAGGCCTAATAATCTTAATTCCTTCATTCACTGCATGATCACGCTTTTTCCTAAACCTTCATCTCTGTCGAGCAATATAGTTGAAAGGTAACTAATCTTGTGTGATTTTCCTCCAAATTAATCTTCTATGTTGTTTATATAGTTACATGAAAAGTAATACGTTTCAACATAGAAAGGGGTATGGCGTACGCCACATATAA
The DNA here is from genome assembly GCF_000817695.3 of Arachis duranensis. Lineage (NCBI taxonomy): Eukaryota > Viridiplantae > Streptophyta > Magnoliopsida > Fabales > Fabaceae > Arachis > Arachis duranensis. The sequence continues at coordinate 42,990,100 of NC_029779.3, read as the reverse complement.
AATATTTTACGTAAAAAGTATGATTACGGCGTTGTTTTCGGTATGCGGATAAATTGTGCATTAGTATGTAAATTGGTACATTGGTGAATTCATATAACTATGGTTGTATATGTTAAGAATAACAAACAAAATAAATAACAAAATGGATGCAAACCGTTCAATGTGTGAAGTTTGCAACGGAAACGTGCATTTCACTTATGCATGTAACATTTAATGTTGATCTCGTTAAATTGTATAATTATTGCTTCAGTTCTGATTTTCGGTTCACTTTTTATATACTGTATGTGCATTTCACTTTTAATAATATTGAGCATTCAGATTAATTGAATCATTTGTGAACATTTATATTTATGTAGAAAATTTTAAAATAACTTTTGTAGGATAAAAAGGAAATTGGATCATAGTCTATGGAAGAATACAGAAAAAATAACTTTTGTAGGATAAAAGTCTTAAGTTGTTCATATAGTTAACCCTTTTAAGGTAATGATATAGTTGTGCAGGTGGTGCTGGGAGAAAAGGTACTTAGGGTGGATTGCTTGATACAGATGATAATAGCACTCTTAATCCCAATGATCCAAACTATGACAACAGAGGTAAAGAGTTCCTAATATCATCTTATACTATAAGGACAAAATTTTTGAAAGTGCATATGGATTTAGTAGGAATATGAGCGTTCAAATGAAAGAAAAAGTCAACACCATCACCAGATTTTGTGGATTACAAGAAAAAAGCAACAATAATTGTCCAAAAATACTTTGCAACTGATGATGTTATTGCAACAATAGACGAACTCAGAGAACTTGGAAAGCCACAGTATGGCTACTATTTTGTCAAGAACCTTGTGTCAATGGATAGACATGACAAGGAAAACGAAATGGCTGCTATTCTGTTATCTGTACTCTATGCTGACACATTTCACCCTTCACAAGTTTACAAAGGCTTCAGCAAATTAGTCCATATCTTGTTTGCCAAAATCCCTTGTTGCTCAACAAGGAAAAGGACAATCTTCTCAATCTGATTTGTAACATTTAGAGAGTGATTGAAACCAATGTTAACACACAACTAGAATCTAAGTTGACCATTGGCAGTAATGAAAATTGAAAACACAGAAACTTGATTATCTAGCATTCTGGAGAAATCCTTGAGCACATGGCGTCGATCTTGTGTTCTGAGTTGAATTTGCTGAGCAGAGTGCCTTACTCGTTTCTTCATGAGTTTGTAGTTTATAGAATATCTGCAACAAGATTATCAAACTTATGAACCCAAAATATCATTATAGAGCAGAATAGATATCCAAGTTGAAAATTCTCAACCCTCAACATATAGGCAGAGACATACATACCCTTGCCATTATTGAAAGAGAAAAAAATGAACACAGAGAAAAGAAATATGTTTTATCCCTACAAATTACCTAAAATATTATTCTCCCGTGGCGGCCCAAAAGTGCCACCTCATATACAATACCCGAATACCCGGGGAAAGTTTCCTCAAGCAGTCTGTGTATATCATCACAATGCTCCAAGACACTAACCTGTTATCATGGAAAATCATACAAGTGTCGTTAAAATAAAATTCAATTTAAAAAAAAGGAAAACATAAAAAAAAAACTCAATAAATAAAAAAAAAAATCTAACCTGACCGTCTTTTTGTGCGTGCACCCAGAAATCTCTAATAAACGTCACTAAGCCCATATCATCATTATGATAATTTGCATACCCAAAAGCTCCAAGAGTTTGGTCGGCCGAGTCACGTACGACAGGATGCCAGCCGAGTCTTGAATTAGGAAAACTCCTAGCCGATTTACGGGATCGAAACTCATTGTTCAAAGTGCCACGGGCTATGGGTCTAAAATCCTCTCGAACCGTAACGTAAAAATCACGGACTTCCATTGAAGTCAAAACATAGGGGTGTGGTGTTATTGAGTTCCTGAAATTATAAAAGAGTAAAAACATTATTATATGCACTATAAAATAGTAAAAACGTTATGATAAAACAGATCAACAAAAAACTTACAGTCTGTTGTGGTGCTTCAAAAAATAAATAAACATTCCAAGTTCAGTATTAGGATAGCCTAGTGGAAGAATGTTTGGATGGATGGAATCCTCGATGGCTTTTGCAAGGTCAACCATATCCTTCTTGAAAGGATCAGTAACCAACACTGAAGCTCCCCCATGACCACGGGTATACGTGTCTAACAAAGATGGTCCTATGCTTCCGCCCAAAAACCCATCGCCGTTGCTTGTTACTAAATGGTAACAAGTTACATCACCGTGAGACTGATTTGACCGGTGAAGTTTCTCTAGTCCTGACACAAATCTGCGACAAGCCCTCTTGAGTGCCACCAAATCTGTTAACCCATTGTCACGTAAAGTGTGAAAGTCGGTGTCGTAGTTCTTATAACAAAAGTAAGCCCAATTTGCGTCTTTAAAGTAAGTGATAGTGGGAAGAATCCCTTCGTACGCTCTTTCCGACGACAGTCCAAAGCGGTGGCACATGCGGTCTATTAAATCCTGGTCGTGGGTGGGGACTTTGACCACCTTACAATTTGTTTCAAAAGCTGCTAACTTGACGACACCATCCAAAATTTCTATTCTGGCCATGTTCCTCGGACTATGATTATCCGTATAAAAGAGACCCGTGTTCACTATGGTTGCTCCCAGGGCTAAATGTGAAGTTTCCCCGTCAACCATGGTTACTAAAACAAAATGAGATGACTCAATCATACAAAAATATTCAACAATAACTTCTAATAATCAAGTAATCAAAATTAGAACATTACTTCCATTCCACATAAACTGAATAGTGGAGATCTTTAAACCAAGAATCACTATAATCATAAGACAAAACAAAGTTCAATTCAATTATAAATTTTTAAACCTGTTGAATATAAAAGAGCCAAACCATATAATTATATTTAGTTTGAATTCTAATCAATTAATCGGCAACTGAACCTCTGAATCCAAAATAAACTAAAAACATATCAAGCATATTACTCTTCCACACATTTCATTTTTTCTAGGCTCACAAGAATAGTGAACATTGTCCCACAATTTTACCATCAAAATCATTAGAATTATGTTAAAAACAGCAATGACAAAAATTGAAGGAGTACTATATTATTATACATAGTGTTCATCCAATAATTGACAAGAATTGAAGGAGTCCTATGTTATTATACATAGAGTACATAGAGTTCATCCAATAACGGACAAGAATTGAAGGAGTACTATGTTATTAACATAGAGTTCATCCAATAACGATTAATATTAGTATGCACTAACTTACCAGTCTTACAATTTACAAATACCGAAAGAAATACATCCTAATTGGATGAAAGTGTTTCTCATTCCATAGCAATTACACTTATGAACAAAAACCACATCAGAAGAACAAAAAATTGGAATTATCTTATGCTAATAAGTTCCAAAATGGGTGCAGAACTTGACCACAAACGCAGTGTTGGGGTCCTTAACATCATAGTTTCTAACAAACTTCTCCTTAAGCTCATCCTTCGTATTCCAAACAGAAAAAATTAAAAATCCTAAACACCGTAATTGTCCAACCAATAATTACCTGACAAAAACAATTAAATATGAAGGATAGTCTATTTTCACAACCCAGGCAGAAGCAGTCTATTTCTAGCATTCAAAGGACAGCAGAGCAGTCACAATCTAGGCATAACTAAGTTACAAAATAGAAACACAAAACAGCACATCACCAGCAGCATATCACAAAACACAAAACAGCAGCAGAACAGAGCAGCAAGAACTAATCAATAATCATTAATCAGATAATCATTCAATAAAAACATAAATTATCAAATTAAGATCAAAATAACAATAATAAAATCAAGATCAAGAGCAACAAACCACAACAAGAACAATTTATCAAATTAATAAGTTATCAAAATCTCAAAAACAACACAACAACCTAATAATCAAAACAAGTTAACAAAACAACCTAATAAGGCAACACAATTATCAAAATCTCAAAAACAACACAACAACCTAATAATCAAAACAAGTTAACAAAACAACCTAATAAGGCAACACACACTATCATTAGCTCTCAAAGGATAAATTCAATCAAAAAAATCATTACCAACAACACAAACTGAACAGAGCCAGGAATTGAGAACAATCAACAAAAATTAAAAAACAGCAACAATTAATCACCTTAAACCAGAAATCAATAAATCTATCCATTAAAATTCAAAAACAGCATACTCCATTTACTCAGAAATTAAAAAAAACAGCAGCGGAGTAACAAATCCATTTTCAACAACGCAAAATCAACGATTTGATTTCCATTCATATTCAGAAATCCATTTCCATTCACATTCACAGAGCATAAAAGTAAGAACCGAAGAAGTGAAAAACCTGTAAGCAGCGAGCAGGACAAAGAGCGGCGAGATGATAGCGAGCGGGGAGACGATGGCAACTAGCTCGAAGCCACAACCAGAGAAGCCACGGGAGGATGGGGACGGTGCCGAGCTACAAGAGAGGGGGCTGGGATCGGGACAGGCGGAAGGAGGAGGCCACGGAGGCGCCGACAACCACGGACGGCGGCGGCAGAACCGTTGAAGGAGTTAGGGTTTTGGTTAGAACTTAGAAC
>NC_029779.3:42980618-42985434 GCF_000817695.3 Arachis duranensis | reverse complement strand
TTCTGACTCCGAATGAGTTCAAAAAGCGGTCGATTTTCGGCTCAGTCCAACCGGACAGTTTTTGACCTATTTCAATGATTTTCAAACGGTTTTTAACTCGGCAGTTTTAGACGTTGAACCGGGTTGTTTTATCTCTGGTTTTCGTATAGATCGGTTCGACTATTCGGTCCAGTCCAATTTTTAGAACATTAATAAAATAAGAGAGTTAAGAACGCAATGAGATGATATAAAATTAAAGAAGTATTTGATAACCACCATATATATATATCTATATATATTAGGTAATACTACTCGGTTTATGATACCAAGAAAATTATTATAAAACAAACAAAATTTTTGTTTCACAAATATTTTTCTTTCGAAAAATTTTATGATGTCTAACATATTGGTATTTAAATTGTCTAAAAAATAAGAGAGACTATAATAAATCTTAGCTTTTATTTTTATGTCAAATAGTTAAAAAATTATGCATCATAAAAAAAATATTTTTTATTAAAATATTGGTACAGTTAAGAGTTAAGAATAACAACTTATTAATGGCTAATAAAAGATTCTAAAAATGCTTTTGTTTTTACAAAATTATAAAAAATAAAAAATAATAGAACAATAAAAATAGAATTAACCGTACATTAATATTTTTTCAAAAATATATATTATAACATTTATTATTTGTTACCCAACTTCTGATAGATATGAAAATCTTACATATACTACACGCCAAATGTAGACAAAATTACAAGATAATATAATTCAGGAGTTCTATTGTCTGAAATCTGAAACATGAAGAACCTAAAAAGTGAACAATTAATTAAAGATATATATGTAAGTATGTAACAACTGTTGTAAAATAACTAAATAAATAAATAAGAAAGAAGTAACAAATATAAAATATGAAAATATAATTAGATAATTCTAGAATTACTATTCATTATAATTATTATACCAATATAATTAATATATATTAATATTGTAGGAAAGAATATAAGAGAGGGAGTATAAGAAAGAGAGAGTGAAGAATGTTTTTATTACTGTGTAAAATGTTTCTGATGATGCCTTCTATTTATACAGGTAAAGAGCTCTTATTTTCAACTCTCATTTATTTTAATTCATCCTTGAAAAGTGATTCTTTCATTGTTCACCGCCCAAGTCATAAATGGGCATCCATGTATTTGACCTTATCATAACGCTCCTCCTTGGATGACCATTTAGGATTATTGCCTCGTTAAAACCTTACTAAAGAAAAACCCAGTGGGAAAAAACCTTAGTGAAGGAAAAAGAGTACAATATCCTTTAGTGATGGAGAGTGCCTCATTAAAAACCTTGTCAAGAAAAATTCAATGGGAAAAAAAACCTGACCGAGAAAAAAAGAGTACAGTCTCCCCCTCTTGTCGACATCATTTAATCTTTCGAAATCGGCGTATCCCAATCTCATGTACCAATCTTTCAAAAGAGGATTTTGGGAATGACTTTGTAAATAAATCTGCCAGATTGTCACTTGAGCGGATCTGTTGGATATCAATTATCCCTTGATTTTGAAGATCATGAGTGAAGAAGAATTTGGGAGAAATATGCTTTATTCTATCGCCTTTAATGTATCCGCCTTTAAGTTGAGCAATACATGCTGTATTATCTTCAAACAAGACAATTGGAGCTATCTTATGATCAATCAGTCCACATGATGACAGAATATATTGGATCAAACTCCTGAGCCAAAAACACTCGCGACTAGTTTCATGTATCGCGAGTATTTCAGCATGATTAGAGGAGGTTGCAGCAATCGTCTGTTTCGTGGACCTCCATGATATAGCTGTACCACCATATGTGAACAAGTATCTTGTTTGAGATCTCCCTTTGTGTGGATCAGACAAGTAGCCAGCATCTACATAGCCAACTAGTTGTGACTTGGATCCATAGGGATAAAACAATCCCATATCAACCATTCCATGAAGATATCGAAAGATTTGCTTGATTCCACTATACTTTCTTTTACTTTAACAGAAAAGGTATTAACAGCCAGTTCCAATTTCATTCTACATTGTAACTACCCTCCAACTTTTTCCTCACTGATGTTGGACTTGTAATGAACCTTTGCAGGGTGAATATGTGAGAGAAATAATTGTTCAAGAGTTTGCTAAAGTATGTTAATTATTAATTGTTCATTAAAATCATAATAGAAATGTGAAACATGAAAAATGAAAACTTTAAAATTAATTGAATAAAATTAAATGCAGGGTTTTGATGCACTTGGACTAGCAACCTTGGAAACAGCTGCTTCAAGGGTTCCTTTCAGTGGATTCCTTTTTTCCTCTTTAATGATCGAAGAAGATGTGAACAACCTCAGAACCTTCCAACGCCTTCTACTCTTGTTGTCAGGGACCAGATGAAAAGAAGATAACAATGTAAGATTTCAGTTATCCTTAATTGTAGATAGACCAACTACTGCACAATTCTAGATGTTGATGGATTCATGGATATGATGATCTTAGGAACAAATTTCTCTCTCTAAAATTTTTCTTTACATGCCATTGTTGGGTTGGTGATACTTGCTTCAAATGTTCGAGATATGAAGAGTTCAAGTATTATTTAATAGTTATTACTTTATATTTTTAAGTATTAGAATGTCAAATTTAATTTCACCTATTTTGATTTTGTTTATTTAGTTAGTAGATTGGACTTTATGTTAGGATTTTCTTTATTGAGTGAGTGCCTCTCTTGTTGCATCGGAGAATTGGATAAAAAGTTGAGTGATTCCCTTCAATTCAATTTCCAAACTATGATGTAGACAAGTTAGGTTGAGGAGTCGCTTTCTTGTTACGTTAAGAAATTTGATAAAAAGTAGAATGATTTTTTTTATATTCAATTACAATCTATCCCTTTTGTTTTATATTTTAATTTCAATTTATCTTTTTATTCAATTTCAATCCTTATCTTCATGTTTATTGATTGTTTTGTATCAAGTGGAAATTAGTAGTCCTTTCAATGTCAAATGACATGCAGGGAATCATACAGGTTAGCCAGTACCAGAGCCAAACACTTCACATGGAGAACCTATCATTAGTTCCAACTCAACTTGAATCTGTTCAAGAGATTCTTCCTGTTCTATCTATCGTTTGCATTTTCTTGAATACAGCATTGTAGCTATTTCCTCAATTCTTCTATGTTTGTAAAATGTTAACAGCTACCACCAGAATCCCAGCAGCAGTTACTTCAGTTGCCAGCTAATATGGTGAGACAGTTAATATCTCGCGCCGCTGCAAGAACAATAAGGAGGATTTTCTTATGAACTCCGGGCAGTATACATGTGTCACACACTGAGCAGATGAATTCTGTTTGCTCTAATCAACTCACCATCACCAGATAACATTGAAAAATGTAGGATCCATATGACAGGGCATTGAATTTGTACATAAGCATAAGAATAAGCAGCATAGCTTATGCACATTGCTGATTCAGCAAGAGATTTTGAGCCTTACAATTCATGTTCAGAAGAACTTGTTTTGGATACTATCTGAAAAAATGAAAGTATTCATAGTATCTTCCATGGTATCAACTCTGGCCATGTTCGTTTTCTCTTTTGGGATTGTTCTCTATATGCATGCATGCAAAACATATTATTATTATTATTATATGGAAGCTGTATTATAATTCATTGTATCTCGAATTCGAATATGAAAATGAAGAATACAATATCCTTTAGTGATGGAGAGTGCCTCATTAAAAACCTTGTCAAGAAAAATTCAATGGAAAAAAAAACCTGACCGAGAAAAAAAGAGTACAGTCTCCCCCTCTTGTCGACATCATTTAATCTTTCGAAATCGGCGTATCCCAATCTCATGTACCAATCTTTCAAAAGAGGATTTTGGGAATGACTTTGTAAATAAATCTGCCAGATTGTCACTTGAGCGGATCTGTTGGATATCAATTATCCCTTGATTTTGAAGATCATGAGTGAAGAAGAATTTGGGAGAAATATGCTTTATTCTATCGCCTTTAATGTATCCGCCTTTAAGTTGAGCAATACATGCTGTATTATCTTCAAACAAGCAATTGGAGCTATCTTATGATCAATCAGTCCACATGATGACAGAATATATTGGATCAAACTCCTGAGCCAAAAACACTCGCGACTAGTTTCATGTATCGCGAGTATTTCAGCATGATTAGAGGAGGTTGCAGCAATCGTCTGTTTCGTGGACCTCCATGATATAGCTGTACCACCATATGTGAACAAGTATCCTGTTTGAGATCTCCCTTTGTGTGGATCAGACAAGTAGCCAGCATCTACATAGCCAACTAGTTGTGACTTGGATCCATAGGGATAAAACAATCCCATATCAACCATTCCATGAAGATATCGAAAGATTTGCTTGATTCCACTCCAATGTCTTCTGGTTGAAGAGGAACTATACCTTGCTAGTAAATTCACCGCGAATGATATGTCAGGTCGCGTATTATTAGCAAGATACATTAGTGCTCCAATGGCACTAAGATATGGTACTTCAGGACCAAGAATATCTTCATTCTCTTCTTTAGGACGGAATTGATCCTTCTCCACATCCAAAGATCTTATGATCATTGGGGGTACTCAAGGGATGTGACTTATCCATATAAAATATTTTCAAGATCTTTTATGTGTATGTTGTTTGATGAATAAAGATCCCATTTTTATATGCTCGATCTGTAGGTCGACACAAAATTTAGTCCTTCCAAGATCTTTCATCTCAAACTCTTCTTCTAGAGTTTTTATAATTGTTGGAATCTCTTCAGGAGTCCCAATGATATTTAAATCATCAACGTACACAGCAATTATAATGAA
>NC_029779.3:42979468-42980081 GCF_000817695.3 Arachis duranensis | reverse complement strand
GTCTTCTGGCGTTATATCAGAATTTTGGACAACTACAGGTGTCTTTACTGTGTCTTTTTCAACAGGAATAGTATTTACCTCTTTTCTCTTTCGAGGATTTTTATCTTTGGAACCGACAAGCCTGCCACATTTCTGGCGTGTATTTGCTTCAGTGGCTATTTGTCCTACTGGGACATCAATTCAAATTGGGGCATTTTCCGCTCTGCCACGCTTCTGACGTGAATTTGCTTCAGTGGCTACTTGTCCTACTGGGACATCAATTCGAATTGGGGCATTTTTCGCTAGTATATAAGATTTGGTTATCCTCTTTGTATCAGAAAATGCATCAGGCAATTCATTTGCTATTCTTTGCAAATGTATAATCTTTTGAACTTCTAGTTCACATTGCCCTGATCGAGGATCTAAATGCATCAACGATGATGCATTCCAATTAAGTTCCTTTTCAGGAAGCTTATTCTCTCCCCCTAATGTTGAAAATTTTGATTCATCAAAATGACAATCCACAAACCGGGCTTTAAATACATCTCCCGTTTGTATCTCAAGATACCTCACTATAGAGGGAGAATCATATCCAACATATATCCCCAATTTTCTTTGGGGTCCCATTTTGGTG
>NC_029779.3:42977671-42978861 GCF_000817695.3 Arachis duranensis | reverse complement strand
TGAGAACATGCAGCACAACAAAATTCACTAGTTTTAAGAATCTTTTGGTTCTTTAGTGAATGTCCATGTGAGTTTTCAATAATTATCCTCATCATGGTTGTTCCCAGATGACCCAATCTATCATGCCAAGTTATGAATTTATTTGGGCTAGTAAACTTCTGGTTTACAGTGGCATGTGATTCAATTGCACTAATCTTGGTATAATACAACCCAGATGAAAGTGAGGGTAACTTTTCTAATATAACCCTTTTATTTGAATCATGAGTTGTGATACATAAGTACTCATGATTTCCCTCATTCATAGTCTCAATATGATATCCATTTTGGCGAATATCTTTAAAACTCAACAAGTTTCTTCGAGACTTGGTAGACAACAGTGCATTATTTATTACAAATTTTGTTCCTCCAGAAAATAAAATTATAGCTCTTTCGGAGCCTTCTATCACATTGCCTGAGCCAATAATAGTATTAACATACTCTTCTTTTGGCACCAGATGGGTAAAATATATATTACTTTTAAGAATAGTGTGCGAACTTGCACTATATAGTGTGCGAACTTGCACTATATATCCGCAAAGCAAATATCTTCAGAATATGTCCTTGTCATTTTTTCTTCAAAAACAAATAATAATAATAATAATAAAATGAGTAAAAGTACATGTACAGTAAAATTATTCACATGAATACCTAACAAACACACATATTAAACTATTTCATCATTGATCAAATAACCAAAATTTCCTTCAGTATCCTCAAATAAATCAGATACATCATAATGAGTGGTGGAATTTTCAGCATCATTTGAAACAAAATTTGTTTCCTTTTCTTTGTCATCCTTTTTCAAAGATGCTTGGTAAAGATCGACTAAGTGCCTTGGGGTACGACAGGTATATGACCAATGGCCCTTTCCACCACAACGGAAACACTTATCCTCTGTTGATTTATTTTGCCCAATATTTCTTTCTTTATCTCACTTCTGGTGAGATCCTCTCTTTTGAACATAATTCTTTTTCCTTCCATAATTTTTCTTGTAACTAAAACCTTGCCATTTACCTCTTCTGGGGTAGTTTGCCGCATTTACTTCAGGAAATGGGGCGGCGCCAGCTGGACGCACTTCATGATTCTTTTAAGAGCAACTCATTGTTGCGCTCAGCAACAAGAAGGCAAGAAATTAGCTCAAATTTTTTTTT
>NC_029779.3:42968965-42975442 GCF_000817695.3 Arachis duranensis | reverse complement strand
GAAAATCTAATTTATTCTCATTTTTTCATTAAAAAAATTTGAGATAAAAAATATAATAATAAAAAATATAATTATAAAAAATTTAACAAGAATAATAAAAAAATAAAAAATAAGTTGTGTCTCTTAGACATAAAATTAACAAAGTTTTCTGGCCATTATTTACCACACATAAACCGTGGTGACCCACAAGGTTTTATGTGCAAACAAGTTTCTTCATAAACCGTGGTGACTCCCCACGGTTTATGCTTGCCAAATTTTCTTCATAAACCGTGGTGACCTACCACGATTTCCTCCTACAAAAATTTGCTCCTAATCCGTGGTGACCTCCCACGGTTTATGCATGCTTAGAAACCGTGGTGGGTTGCCACGGTTTACATATAAATCCATTTTGCACAAAATCGTAACAACAAACAGATTTGTACATTTACGTAAATAACTCTCCCACTTTATTTATTTAAGTAAATTGCCCTATAATAATGATCCAATAAAATATACAAATCAAAATCATTTGGGTTACATGCAAATAATAATAGTAATAATAAATGTGGTATAATGGGATATTTTATCCTTCGTGTTCAACATGTGGTGCAGCAGTTAGAATGTGATAATCAAAGTAATGAAATCACCCTTCCTAAGTGGTCATATCAATCCAAATCCAAATATTAAACAAAACCCAACACAACAAGAAGACAACAACCAAACATAGAATCATAAGAAAAAAATTTAACTCAAACTAAAATTTAGAAACATAAATAATCCACCACATAGAGATATTGTTTTGGAACCAATGGTTTATATATAACAACAAAGTTTTTGAGGATTTGAACTAATTATTTTGACTATTCAGCTCATGAGATTACAAAGATTCCCCTTGCTTACTTTTGATCTAGCTAGTGAACAAAAGCTTTTTAAAGGCAACTAACATTCCAAATTAAAGCAGAGGACTAATTTTGTTTAATTTTTTTCTTTAGATTCTTAATGTACCTACCTAAACATGAATTGCATGCATGAACCTCCTCTTGCCTTTTTTTTCACTAGTTAATAATAATTATAAAAAATTAATTTTCATATATTATCAGTAAAAAAAATTATATAAAAAACCTAATTATATTACCATATTAATAAAAGTAACAAATTTTTAAGTTCAAACTTAGAAATCATCTGAAAGCATTCGACTGTAAATTTTTTTATTTTCAGTGTATCAAAATTATAATCTAGTTATAATTATAATGTGATATCATAAACTATTTCAAGTTCTAAAACCCAGCCAACTCCTCCTTTTAGTAAAAGATAAAAAAATTTAAAGCAGCCAATGATTAAAAAGAAAAAGGTGAGGCTAACTAGTGATGCAACAAGACATTATGGACCTATAGTGAGGGCTCACATTTTTCTGTTTCTTTTCTTCTTTTTCTAAATTCCAATTATTAAATTTTATTGTCTCTTGCCAACAGCCACATACCCAATTGTTGGAGAGAGATTACATAACATAACATATCATATCTCAAAGCTATATATATATAGGTGCCTTCTGTGGTGGCCATGTTTTGTGGTGGCTAAGGTGACCACAACCAATTATTTGTAGCCATTTGGCATTTAGATGGAGACTTGTTAAAAAAAGTAAACTTTTTGTGAAATTGACGATGACCATTTACATTTTGTGGAGCTTGGAGAGTGAACCTGATTTTGCTATTACGTTGTAGTCCAAGTCAAAAATATAGATTGAGGCGTATATGAAATGACTCAATTTATATGACCAATTTGATTGACATTTGTGGCTTAATCAACATATAAAACGTAGAATATAAGATCTAAAAAATATATAAAAAACTTATGGATTATGCAATTTAATACATAATAGATTTGTACTTACTGATAAGATATTTATGTTATTGAAATTTTTTTATAATAATATATTTTTTTAATAAAATATTATTCTTTTGTTAGTATAGAGTGTTAATTGAAATTGTATTTTTTTTTATGGCTTTTGACTAAATTAGAGGTGGTCACAGCTACGAATAATTCAATTATCACCCGATCAAAATCAATCCGACCTGATATAAGATTTTGTACTTGATGGGTAATAGAACATAATCAAATCAAAACTGATTAAATCTTATTTTAATCGAGTATTAATTTCGAAGTCGCAAAACTCTAACTAACCCAATTATTCAATTAAATATATTTAATTTTAAAAAATATATAATGGTAGATATATAACATTTTAAGATATGAAAAATTATTTTAGTTTAGTATAAATTTGATAATGTATTGTCCTTGTTTTTTACTATTTTATATATATATTATTTATATAAATTTTTTTTTATTTTTTTATTTTTATATTTTTTAGATATTATTTTCAATTAGATACTTAATTATTCGAATGGATCTAATTTGAGCTTAATCTGTTTAGATTGATTCAGATCCACTCAAAAAAATCTCAAATATGAATCAACGCAAACCAATTAAAAAATTTAATGATTCAATTCTCAAGTTTTTTCCCAAATCCAAACAAATGCAACCATAAATACTTCAATCAAACGGAAGCAGATTTATCGACTTTGGCTTGGGGCAACATTTACATGTATGTTTGGCAGAAAAACCCCAGAATCGCAGACTATATTTACTAATATTATTTACTCAAACAATTTTCCTCTTATTATATTCTTGTGATAGGATCAATTATCCCATACTTAGTAAGTTTTAAACTGAAATATTCATACAATATATTTTCACTGTCTTATGCAATTTAAATTTAGTAAGTAAACTACAATTATCAGAATATTTTATGCTAATATCATAAGTTTTATGCAAATTTAGTTATTTTACTTGATAATTATATATTTTTTTAAAAAAGAATAATTTTATTCTAGCACTTAAATAAAATAAAAACTTTTTAGATAAAAAAATTATGTTGACATTGGATTTTTAATTAAATCTAAAAATTATTATTAAAATTTTTTTATTTGACACAAATTTGTGGTGTAAAAAAATTTATTTGATTTTTGTTTTATTTTCTTGACTCAATCGACTTCAAATTCTTTACACCATATACCAACGTAGCCACTTTTTGATCACTATTCTTTCTTTCTTTATAGTTTTTAGCCATTATTTAAAGGATTTTTTGGGCATTGCCATAGATGCTAGCGGACAAAGATTTAACTTGCAACCAGTCCGTACTTAGTATAGCAAAGTTCCAATAAAGAGGGGTGGAATACGTGAAAATTTTCCTATAACATATGTGTAGTAAAAAATAAAAAAATTTAAAGCAGCAAATGATTAAAAAGAAAAAGGTGAGGCTAACTAGTGATGCAACAAGACATTATGGACCTATAGTGAGGGCTCACATTTTTCTGTTTCTTTTCTTTTTTTTTTTCTGAATTCCAATTATTAAATTTCATTTTCTTGCCAATTTCTGGTCTCCTCGTACCGTTGCTATCCCCGCAAGTGTCGGGAATTTCATGCAAAGGTGAGGGGTAGACGCCACTGCTCCGAGTCGATTTAGGGTAGTTCTACCAATTAAGACATTATATGCTGACCCCACGTCGAGGACTATAAAGTCTATGCTCAGCGTTTTGGATTTTTCTCCCTTTTTCGAAGGTTGTGTGGAGGGGTAGAAATCCTAGTGGTTTTATTGGCGTGTCGCCTAGTCCGTACAAGGTATCGGGGTAGGCTCTTGTTCCGAGGGTTACCTAAAACTGTTGGTCGATCTCGGACGAGATCTTCTGTACTGGTCGGAGCTGTTGTGTCCAACTTGATGATAGTGGCCGGAGCTGCCGTGTCTGACTTGTTGGACTTGTTGGTGATGCTGATCCTTCGTCACCGGAGGGTGGTGGTACCTGCCAGGGACTCCAATGCTTAAGTTAGCAAGGGTATTAAGCAGGTTTTTAGTAGAATCAGAGTATGAGTTATACCTGGGTGCTCCAGCATATTTATAATGGTTGTAGAGTGACCTTTTTGGATAAGATAAGTTAGTTATCTTATCTTATCTTTATCTTTGAGTTGTGGTTAGCGTATCTTCAATGGAGCCCCCCTTATCTCCATAGGCTTGGGTTGCCTTAGTATTTGGGTCGTGTCCCTCTATCTGGGCCCTTTATTGGGCTCTCCTGTTGATTTGGCCGAGTTCTTTAAGAAGAAGTCGGCCCGCTTGACCTGAAGAGGTCGGTCGCTTTGTCGTCAATCATCCTAGGTCGGGTAGCTCGACCCAGGATATGAACAGTGCCCCTGCTTGAGCTCGGTCTTTTTGTTGAGGTCGAGTTTTTTGGACTTCGGTCCTTCTATGACGAAGCCGAACTCAAGCATTTTGTCGATTTCCTCCTTTTGTAGAATCTTTTGAATGTAGAACGTTTTCCTCTAAAAGCGCGCGCTTTTATATCAGCGCTTTGTTTTTGGGAACGCGAGAGGGTTTAATATCTGCATTTAATTGGCATTAATTGCCCCCATTCTCTCTTGGCTTTTATTTTGAATTTCTTAATCAAAAAACGGTTTCTCTTCTTCGCTCTTCTTCGTAACTTCTCCCTTTACTCTCTCATTTTCTGTTTCTTTCGTAATTTCTTCCGTCTGTTCTGTCGCTGCTCTCTGTGGAAGAGGGGTGATTTCCAGATTTTCTCCTTCGCAGTTTTTCGCTTCGAGGGGTGGCTTTGTTGCTTCTGTTCTTCGGCTTTCTTTCGAGGTTTTCTTCTACTTCTCCAGGTTCGAATTTTCTTTCTTCTGTTTCCTTATATGTAGAAAGTTTGCAATGTATAAACAGTCCTAAGATCATAGCATAACATGCTCAGTAAAATCAATTGACAAAAACTAACTACACAGCGAAAAATACTGAAAGCTTATCAATAAAACAATTCAGTTGTTGCACTGATTTCTATAATATGCCATAGAGACACACTCATTAAATACATTGGAGTCCCTCTTAAAATTCCCAGGAAGCTACTTATGTATATATCTTCCCTCATAACATGGCAAGATCCAAATCCTATATTTACTTATTTTAGTTAACTGGATCCAAATCCTTTACAAAAAGTTACAGGCTAGGATAAAATAATAAATAAATAAACAGAAATGCTTTGATGTTTTCAACAACCATTATTGCAGAGATCAACAACTTCTATTATCTATTTAGCTTTGGAAGACTTATGCAGGAAAGTTTACAAAACAAGAGAAAAAATACTAAATCCAAACCTTTTGTTTATCCAATTCTTCCTACGTCTTTTAAAAATAAAAAAATAAAAAATTATTCAACCATACTAGGCATACAAAGAAAATCAGACACCAAATCAACCACTCATAATTAAAATGTAAAATACATATTAAAAATATGTAAAACAACACATGTATTTATACACAAATTATTGGTGGCCGATTTAGTGGCTGGTGTTAACATAGCATTTTTTTAATCATTTTGTTCATCATAGATATAAATCCCTTTCCTTTCTTCATCTAGCTTTGGTTTCCACAACCAAACCAAACCAACATATGAAACACAAACACACAAGACTGTTAAGCTATGCTGTACAAATTAAATACAAAAAAAAAAAAGAGTTACTGGCACGAATTATTCAAAAATTGCAAGAAAGAATAATCATATGATAATCTTGATAGTAACTAACCGGGAGGTGGCCGGTGAGTGGAAGATCCTTAGTCGGAGGGGTTTCATTGGGAAGAGGTGCGAAATTACCAGTGAGGTAGTGATGTGGGAGTGAAGTGTCATACATCAACTTCACTAGAAGCTTCTCCAACAAGTCTATCACTTTTGACCTGAAACCATTGCTCGGTTTTGGTTCAACCGAAACTATCCCGTTCCTCTTCTTCTCTTCCTCCATGCTTATCTGATCCTCTCTCTCTCTCCCTCTCTTCTTCCCCCGTTCTTATTCTGGAACTAACATAAATATATGGTGGAGTTTCTTGTTATATAGCTATACCACCATATGTGAATAAGTATCTTGTTTGAGATTTCCCTTTATGTGGATCAGACAAGTATCCAGCATATGTGATGAGCGGATAATTTATACGCTTTTTGGCATTGTTTTTATATAGTTTTTAGTAAGTTTGAGCCACTTTTAGGGGTGTTTTCATTAGTTTTTATGTTAAATTCACATTTCTGGACTTTACTATGAGTTTGTGTGTTTTTCTGTGATTTCAGGTAAATTCTGACTGAAATTGAGGGATTTGAGCAAAACTCTGAAGAAGGCTGACAAAAGGACTGCTGATGCTGTTGGATTCTGACCTCCCTGCACTCGAAATGGATTTTCTGGATCTATAGAACTCCAATTGGCGCGCTCTAAACGGCGTTGGAAAGTAGACATCCAGGGCTTTCCAGCAATATATAATAGTCCATACTTTATTCGAAGATTGACGACGTAACTTGGCGTTGAACGCCAAGTACACGCTGCTGTCTGGAGTTAAACGCCAGAAAAACGTCATGATCCGGAGTCAAACGCCCAAAACACGTCATAACCTGAAGTTTGACACCAAGAAATGCCT
>NC_029779.3:42966067-42968299 GCF_000817695.3 Arachis duranensis | reverse complement strand
GTCCTTTGATTTTGAAGATCATGGGTAAAGAAGAATTCGGGAGAAATATGCTTTGTTCTATCACCTTTGATATACCCGTCTTTAAGTTGAGCAATACATGCTGTATTATCTCCAAACAGGATAGTTGGAGCTATCTTCTGATCAATTAGTCCACATGATGATAGAATACATTGGACAAACTCTTCAGCCAAAAACACTCGCGACTAGCTTCATGTATCGCTAGTATTCAGCATGATTAGAGGATGTTGCTGCAATCGTCTGTTTTGTTGACCTCCATGATATAGCTATACCACCATATGTGAACAGGTATCTTGTTTGAGATCTCCCTTTATGTGGATTAGATAAGTATCCTGCATCTGCATAGCCAGCTAATTGTGACTTGGATTCATATGGATAAAACAATCCCATATCAGCCGTTCCATGAAGATATCGAAAGATTTGTTTGATTCCACTCCAATGTCTTCTGGTTGGAAAGGAACTATATCTTGCTAGTAAATTCACAACAAATGATATATCAAGTCATGTATTATTAGCAAGATACATTAGCACTCCAATGGCAATAAGATATGGTACTTCAGGACCAATGATATCTTCATTTTTTTCTTTAGGACGGAATTGATCATTTTCCACATATAAAAATCTTACGATCATTGGGGTATTCAAGGGATGTGACTTATCCATATAAAATCTCTTCAAAATATTTTCTGTGTATGTTGTTTGATAAATAAAAATTTTATTTTTTGTATGTTCGATCTGTAGGTCGAGACAAAATTTAGTCTTTCCAAAATCTTTCATCTCAAACTCTTCTTTTAGAGATTTTATAATAGTTGGAATCTCTTTAGGAGTTCTAATGATATTTAAATCATCAATGTACACAGCAATTATAATAAATTCAGATGCAGATTTTTTTATGAAAACACATGGGCAGATATCATCATTATTGAATCCCTTTTTGGTCAGATACTCAGTAAGACGATTATACTACATTTGTCCAAATTGCTTTAGACCATATAAAGATATTTGCAATTTAACTTAGTATAACCCTTGCAAATATTCATTGGATGGTTTAAATATCTTTAGTCCTTCAAGAACTTTCATATAGATATCACGATCTAACGAGCCGTATAAGTAAGCTGTTACCACATCCATTAAATACATATGTAATTTATGATATGCGGATAAACTGACCAAATAACGTAATGTTATTGCATCCACTACAAGGGAATATGTTTCTTCATAATCTATACTGGCCTTTGTGAAAAATCTTGTGCCACAAGTCGGGCTTTGTAGCGCACAACTTCATTTTTCTCATTTCGTTTTCTCACAAATACCTATTGGTATCCAACAGGTTTTCCATCTTCTGGTGTATGGACTACAGGTCCAAAGACTTCACGTTTTGTAAGTGAGTCTAACTCAACTTTCATGACTTTTTTTCCATTTTGGTCAATCATTCCTTTGTCGGCATTTTTCGACTAAACTTGGCTCAAGATCCTTATTTTTATACATGATATTTAATGTAACATTATATGCAAATATCTCATTGATAATTGTCTTATTTCGGTCTCATTTTTCTCCTGTAAATACATAATTTATCGAGATCTCGTCATTTTCACAATTTTTAGGTACCTTAACGTCTTCCGGCGTTAAAATTATATCAGAATTTTGGACAACTACATATGTCTTTACTATGTCTTTTTCAATAGTAATAGTATTTACCTCTTTTCCTTTTCGAGGATTTTTGTCTTTAGAACCGACAAGCCTGCCACACTTCTGGCGTGAATTTACTTCAGTAGCTATTTGTCCGACTGGGACATCAATTTGAATTGGGGTATTTTTCGCTGGTATATAAGATTTGATTATCCTCTTTGTATCGAAAAATGTACCAGGAAATTTATTTGCTATTATTTGCAAATGTATAATCTTTTGAACTTTTAGTTCACATTGCCCTGATCGGGGATCTAAATGCATCAATGATGATGCATTCCAATTAAGTTCCTTTTCAGGAAGTTTATTCTCTCCCCTATTATTAGACATTTTGATTCATCAAAATGACAATTCACAAATCAGGCTTTAAATACATCCCCAGTTTGTATCTCAAGATATCTTACTATAGAGGGAGAATCATATCCAACATATATCCCAAGTTTTTTTGGGTCCCATTTTAGTGCGAGAATGTGGTACAATAGGAACATATATCGCACATCCGAATATTTTTAAATGGGAAACATTTGG
>NC_029779.3:42965325-42966038 GCF_000817695.3 Arachis duranensis | reverse complement strand
ATTTTGATTGAATTTTCTGAAAATTGTGCTTTTAATCGAATAATTTGAGCAAGTAATCTCGCAAACGCCAGGTTGCGAGAAGACAATAAGCACACATGTGATAATTTCGAAGATGCGTCTATTAGGACCATAAAATATCTAAAAGATCCACATGGTGGATGATTAGGTCTACATATATCGCCTTGAATCCTCTTTAGGAATTCAGGGGACTCAAATCCAATCTTTACTGGTGATGACCTTAAAATTAGCTTTCCTTGAAAACATGAAGCACAACAAAATTCACTAGATTTAAGAATCTTTTGGTTCTTTAGTGAATGTTCATGGGAATTTTCAATAATTCTTCATATCATGGTTGTTCCCAGATGACCCAATTAATAAAGTCATGTTATGAATTCATTTGGGCTAGTAAACTTCTGGTTTACAATGGCATGTGATTCAATTGCACTAATCTCGGTATAATATAACCCATATGAGAGTGATGGTAACTTTTCTAATATAACATTTTTATTTAAATCTTAAGTTGTGATACATAAGGCTCCGTTTGGTTGATGTATTTGATGAGACAATAGACACAGAGACACAGACATTAAAGACATGGACATAAAATATTTATGTCTATGTATTGTGTTTGTCAAAAATAAGAAACAAGACACATATATTTAAAAAAGACTGAATTACCCTTCATTCAACCACAAGTTTTACCACCATTACAA
>NC_029779.3:42964785-42965225 GCF_000817695.3 Arachis duranensis | reverse complement strand
ACCTATAATGCCTTAATTGGCAGGACTACCCTTAATCGCCTCGGAGCAGTGGTATCCACTCCCCACCTCTGCATGAAATTCTCGACCCCAGCGGGAATAGCAACGGTGAGGGGAGATCAAAAATTGGCAAGAAAATGCTACAACGAAAGCCTAAATCTGAGAGGAAACGGCAAAGAAGTCCACACCATAGAGCTCGGCGGCACAAGGCCCAGAGAAGAGCTACGACCACAACCGGGAGGAAAGACCGAGGAGATACAGATTGGTAAAGAGGAAGGAAAAAACACTTACATAGGAGCCAACCTAGGGGAAACCTTAAAGCAAGGGCTGGCTGAACTCCTAAAAGACAATTCCGACCTCTTTGCCTGGAAAGCCTCCGACATGCCCGGGATTGATCCCGAGCTCATGTCCCACAGGCTCTCGGTTTACCCAGGGTCCCGACC
>NC_029779.3:42958835-42960452 GCF_000817695.3 Arachis duranensis | reverse complement strand
CTTATATAAGGATAGATGTTCTTTCGGACGAATGCAAGAGCATCCGCCTTAACCCCACCATCCAAAGAAGAGCCAGACTCTGGAGTCTTGCGCTTCTTCTTCTCTGCCTCAGGAAGAAGTTGGGCAGAAGGGAGTGGCCGAGACAAGGTTGAAGAAGAAATTATAATGGGTTGAGAGGAAGTGCCTACGTTCTTAGGAGGAGGAGGAGGAGGAGGAGGAGGGGGAGAGGTGATCGCTCTGGCACCACCAGACCTAGCCTGGGACTTTGCCTTAGCCTCTTGAACTCTTTGGTAAGACTCCTGAGCATTCTTCCTTGCCATATCTACAAGAGAAACAACTAGCAAAAGTTACAAGTCGGCAGAAACAAGTCGGAAATAAGGGATGCATGCACTACCTAGTTGTGACCGAATAAAGGTCGGCGTCCCCTGGAGAAATTTCCTCGTATCTAAATACGGGGCCCTCCCCCATGCTTCTCGGAAAAACCCCACAATGGCCGCCTCCACCTCGTCAAGGTCATCTGGACCATACTTCTCACAAGGGGAGGCCGCCAACCAATAAAGGGGAAAGCGAGGGGAGGAATGCTCATCTAGGAAAAAGGGGTGGTGACCCTCTACAACTTGCACTTTGAAAAAATAATTTTTGAAGTCATGGAAGGATTCATCGAAAAGGGTGAAAATCTTCCGACCTTGTATGGCTCGGAAGGATACCCACTGCTGTTTGTTGTTTAGCCCACTAAAGGGCTTAGTCATATGGAAAAGAAAGAAGAAAATCCTCAAAGAGGTCGGAAAGTCCAAAGCGTGACTAACAAACTGATAAATCTTCAGAAAACCCCAAGAATTGGGATGAAGTTGAGTAGGGGCAACTCGACAGTGGTGCAAAACAGATATTTCAAAATCCGAAAAAGGAAGGAAAACACCCAAGCGGGTGAGCATACATTCATACATAAAGAAAAAATGAGGAGCCGCCTCATCGACCCTCCCAAAACAAACCCGGTCTTCAGGACCCGGGGCTACCAACTCATATTTTGGCTCGTCTTCCTCCGAAGTACAAAGCCTGTGATGAGTACGAAGGTGAGTAATAAACTCAGCGTCGACCAAGGTTCCTCCCCAAGGACCGTGACATCAACCCACTGAGAAAGAACATCTACAGAAGCCATTTTTTCTCTATATAATGAAAGGTGACAGAAACCTACAAAAGGAAAAAAGAAAAGAAAAATCAAAAAACACGGTCCCTAAAAAGGAGAGATACGAAGCCAGAATCTACAGACCAACCTATCCACCCACAAAACAAACACATGCAAACATAAGGCATGACATGAAAGAAGCAAAACTAACCTTTACCCGAGAAGTGAAGGTTGGAAAAAGCAAAAATCTTCGAGCACCAGAATGCAGCACCAACAAGGAAAGAAGAAGTTTGAAAGATTGCAGAAACGGAAAAATGAAAGAGAGGGAAAATATTTATAAACATGCTAAGGGGCATAATGGTAAAAGCGGAGCAGTCATTAATGAGATTGCACCGTTACCAAAGCCCTCAATCCCTAAACGCTTCCCCAACAGACACGATGCTTGAATTGACGTAACTGTCAGAAACAAAAGGTCGCGAAAATCACGTCGGTTT
>NC_029779.3:42935657-42952829 GCF_000817695.3 Arachis duranensis | reverse complement strand
TTTTTTTTCTTGGGGGCCTCGTTGTCCTTTCGAGATAATTGTCAGGGGCCGGATGGGGTATTCACTCAAAAAAATTAGTTCAGTGATATTTTCAGCAACAAATTCAACTTTTAGCAACAAAGTCAAGGTGCATTAACGAATTACAGCAACAAAAAATTTAGCTAGGTGATTTTTTTAACAAGACAGCAACAGATTCAAGATTCGGTGATGATAATCAGTAAACAATTCCACTCAGTGAGGATTTTCAGCCAAAAAAAATTAGCCCAGTGATATTTTCAGCAAAATATTCAACTTTCAGCAATAAAATCAAGGTGCAAAGATGAATTACAACAACAAAATTAAGCAAGAAAGAAAAGAGGAATTTGTTAGAACTCACTAAACCAGGACTAGCTGCTGACGGCGAGGCGACGACCAGCCCCGGAACGTGCTTAAAATAAAATATAAAATATAATTATTAAAAAATTAATATATAATTTTAAATATTTAAATTTAATGATTTTATTTTACCTAATAAATTATCCATAATTTATCATTAAAAGTTCACAAACATCTTCAAACATTAAAATTTATAACTAATAAAAATCAAAATGCGCATAAATGACAAATCGGAATCAGAAAAATCAGCATAAACAACTCAGAATAAAAAAAATCAGCATAAACAACAATTCAGAGAAAAATTCCAACATAAACAATGCAGTGAAGTACTGCACCACACCACCATCAACAACTCAAATCAGAAAAATCAACAACCAGAATCAACAAATCAGAAAAATCAGCATAAACAATTCAGAATTAGAATCATTGCATAAACAACTTAGAATCATAAAAATTCCAACATAAACAATTTGGCGCATTGAGTTGAATTGAAGATGTAGCACTAAAATCAAAGGATGCCTCAACTTCCAAGGCTAATTAACATCTGCTAAACAAAAATCCTAATTCAAACCTAGTGTTCAAAATTAGTAGAATCAAATCAGCCCTGATCACCTCAGAAGCATTAATAAAAATAAATAAATAAAATTCACCCCGCAAAACAGAATCATATTTACATATTTGGAGGAGTAAAAACTACATGCCAACCAAGAAGTAAGAACATGCCATTTACTATTCTTGACATCAAAACAAAGCACATGCTCTTGATTTGAATGATGGAAGTAGCAGCAGCGGTAGCACAAAGCAATTATATTATATCAGGACAAAAAGCATGAAAATTGGAAGCAATTTCTATTTCATATTTCATAGCTTCCATAGGGCATATTTGGAGACTAATCCTAACACAAGAACACCCAAACGAAATCTATTGGATTTCTCATAATCCTAAGAAGTGACCCTTATTAAGATTACGAATATATCCAAATTTAATACCAAATCCAAATCTAATTCTCGTGCAGCTCTCAATGAGACTGATAAGACAGAGACAGAGTGAGCTCGGAGAGAAACAGAGAGCTTGAAGAGAGACGCGACGGCGAGGAGAAGAACTCCGAGCGCGACGGAGAGAAGAGGGCTGATCGATAGAGACCACTTTTGGCGACGACGGCACGCTTTCTATCACAATCCCGGCGGCGACGACACCCTCTGGCCAAGTAGAGGAGATCAGTGATGGAGACGGTGGCGGCTAGGGCTTCTGGTGGTGATTGCTCTGATAGGGTTTAGGGTTGCCTTTGATCTGCTCGGTGGCTTTTTTGTTTACATAAAACGGCGCCGTTTTGAATAGTAGAAGAGCGAGCCAAACCTTTCAAAAAACGGTCGGGTTTAACCGTTTTGCCGGTTAATCTTGTATTTTGTAGATTGATTTTGAAGAACAACTGAACCGTTTTTGATAATGATATTTGCCGAGTAAATTCCCAAAATGGTCTCTCAGATTGGGTCCGTGCACCAATGTTACCCCTCACTTTTGAAATGCTCTAATTGCACCCTCCAAATTGAGCTCCGTGCGAAATCCTGGTCCTCCCACCCAATTCCGACATGACTCAGCAACCGGAGCGCTGAGCTGGCGGTTTATGGTCCACGTAGGCCACCTGAACGACGTCGTTTTGTTTAGAGGGGGTTGATGAATCAGAACAATGTCGTTTTGTGATGAAGGGGAATTCAAAGGTTGCTTGGGGAGAGGGTTGATCATTCGTTAGTCTTTCTCCTACTTCTCTTCAAACGTTTCTTCTCCCTTTCGTCCAGAGAATGCTATCACACTAGGGCACGTTCTGGTTAGTGCTTGTATGAGTTCGTTGGCAGGAGAAGGAAGGACGTCAACCGTACGAAGTTGTTGAAGCAGAGGGTATCATCATCGTCAGCTACAACAAGGTTAGAAATACAGTGTGTAGTTGAAGTTTAAATTTTTTTTGGGTTTTCATTGATGGCTCTTCACGTGATGTGTTGATTGAAGGAGATTTCATCTTCGTTTGATGTTTTGTTGAGATTTCTATGTTGTTAGATTTTTTGTGGTTACGATGTTAGCATGGGATTTGAGTTGCTCTGTTTTTTTTTTTTTATGTATCCAACAAGGGCTCTTTCCTCTAATGATACGGTTGTCTAGTTATGGTCAAAAGTTATTGTTGCATGTGTTTAATTTATTTGTTTACTTCTCTTGCAGATGGATGAAGTACTAGACATTATGTTTCATCATGGAGGAACTTTCGAAAATGGTGTGGATGAAAAGATTGGTTACTATCCGGACAACAGAAACTGTCTTGGTGATGTTGAGGTGGATAGGCTGGATGTATTTTACCTGAGAAACTATTATAAAGAGCTAGGTTATGACAGAATGAAGGAAGTTTGGTGGCTTGTACCTGGAAAGAACATAGGGGAGGGATTGAGGAAGTTGAATAGTGATGCAGACCTAAGAGAGATATGTGAGATGGGTGCAAAGAATGAGGGTCTTGTTGATATCTACATTGAACATGAGGTTTCATCACCTGAACTTATACAAGGGAAGGAGGTTATGGTATACGTTAATGATCAAGTAAGAGACCTTGGGACGCAAGCAAAAGAAAATGTTGCAGCTGCCCCACACGATGGTGCTAGGCCAAATGATGAAAAGAATCCTACTGATAATGTGAGACGACCTAGGGAGGAAGGGGTTAAAGCATCTGTTAAGGTGCCGATTGAACAAAACTTAAAAAGAAGGACAAGAACACCCTGAAACCAAATCAGACAAAAGTTCATAGGAGGTATTGCCTGAGGTTTGCAACTGGGATAGGAGGTACAAATGCTTAGAAAAGGAGGCAGGGTAGCAAGATGCCAGTGATGTTGATGTCCTCTAATGAGGACTCCTCTAATTCTGATGATAGTTCAGAAGATGAGCCCTATAAACCAGTAAGGGAAGACAACTCATCTGATTCATGTGCTGCGGACCCTGTTCCTTCACGTAAGGTAAATGGTAAGAAGAAAAAAAGTAATAAGAATGTTTCACAGGATAAGGGTAAGGGGAAGAATAAGATGAAAGAGAAGATTTGTGTTGATGACGATGCTTTTGTGGAGGATGATTCTGATGTTGAAGTGGATCTTGGATTCGTAGGAACTGGTAAGAATGATGATTATAATGCATACGATCTTGGGACTGATTCTGATGGTGCCAACTCTTGGCATTCATTGGAGATGAAAACCCCACCGAATTCTGAAGACGAATTAGAATATGAGATTGAATCTGATGAGGTGTTTTCAGTTTTTAGGGAGGGGGCTAGGTTTGGGGAGCTTTACTTAGAGGTTGGAATGAAGTTTAATACGAAGTGAGATTTTAAAGAGGCTGTTAAGGAGTACACCATCCAGGAGGGAAGGCGTATTCGATTCAATAAGAACGATAGGAAGAGGCTTAGGGCAGTTTGCAAGGTGAAGGATTGCAGTTCGGTTATCTTTGCTTCCAAGGACCGAGACGATACTTGCTGGCAAGTGAAGACTTTTAGAGATGATCATACCTGTGCAAGGGAGGATAAGAATAGAGTAGCCAATCGTAACTGGGTTGCTAGTAAGCTGCTGAAGAAAGTGAGAAAGTATCCCAACTTCAGGCATTGTGATGCAAACACCGTCTTCAAGACCAAGTATGATCTGTCATTGTGATGCCTACGTGGACCCTGAACCGCCAGCTCAGCGCTCCGGCTGCTGAGTCATGTCGGAATTGGGTGGAATGAGCAGGATTTCGCATGGAGCTCAATTTGGAGGGTGCAATTAGAGCATTTCAAAAGTGAGGAGTAACATTGGTGCACGGGCTCAATTTGAGGGACCATTTTGCGGATTTACTCGATATTTGCCGGTTAATCTTGTATTCAAAATCTTGATCGCCTGTCGATGATAGTGTCTTCAGTCTTATTTTTAAGGGTAAAGTATATTTTTTGTTCTTAAAGTTTGGCAAAAATTTTCGATTGATGATGGAGTCGGCGGAAACAGAAGCATGCCTGTGGATGGTGACAAACGACTACATCTTTGGCATCCGCGTTGAGAAGTTAGAAAAATTGGGGAAGAATGAGGATAGGGATTGGAAATCCCATCTTGAGCAGGCTCCGTTTGATTTCTGTTTGAATCTTCCAGAGTCCAGCATGATAAGGTGAACAAATAGAACTTGATAAAGTCAAGACAATAAAAAAGTTTGATTTATACAATGTCAAGAGAAATTTTGTATTTACAAAGAAAAAGTGGGAGTATTATTACTTTTATTAAAATTGTTTACCACTCAACAGATGATATACTTTCTCTGGAAAGTATAAAAGGTTTGATCATAAAACTAATATTTTGAAAAAGTAGCCTATTTGTATAATGATACAATTCTATAAAAATAGATCTAATAGTTACTTAGATTTTTTTATAATCATGTTTAATAAGGATTGCCCTTAAAATAAAATTATACACTATTGTAGTGGGAGATTTCATATTTTGAGAAAACGTGATATTTATTATGCACTAGGCGTATCTTGCAAAAGGTCAAGCACATGTGCTCAAAAGTTAAGGTGTTTAAGGTCAAAAGAGTTTTAAAAAATACAAATGTGCATTAAAAATTATACACATGATTGATTGGCTCTAGTGCAAGTGAGAGATTACTGAGATAATAGTATGCCTAAGATCCAATCTATCATGATTGTCTCTCGTGCAAGTGGGAGATTGTTGGGAATAAGGAGTATGACCACAATCCAATCAATCATGTGTCAAATAATTTGTTATTGTTATTATATTAAAATGTTAATATAAGAAGGTCTTTGATTAAATTTAGAGATTTATCATTATGATAGTGATCATAATATTGAGAGATAAATCTTTTATAATTTAATCTAAATTGTTCTTGGTCATAGAATTATTAAAAAGGACATTAATAATCCGAAAATATCAATATATATATAATGGTCTTCATTGGATGAAGATTAATAGATCTCATTAATTAAATTATATATATATGGTGCATATAGAGATATGACCATTAAACTGACTCACTCTGTGAATTTATAATGGTTATAATTACCGCATATTTGTCAATAGGATATTCTCAAGATGAATATAGTAATAGAGTTTCCTTTGACCTGCGACTATCATAGTAATTAATAATGTATTTATTATACTTTGATTCCGGATACTTAATACCCTAAGGTGCTAGTTGAATGGATATTGGGTATGATTTAAATACTTGTAGAATTAATGATTAGTCAATAAAAAATCCATCAACTCTCGATAAAGAGTTTGAGCTCTATGATTATAATGACTGAAATGATTAAAACCTTGGTCAAGGGGATTGAATGAATGAAGAAATGAGTTTCTTAAGTCTTTCACAGTTTATTATAATAATTGTAACAAGTTAGAGTTTGACAATTAAGCCATACTCTAAGGTTAACCAAGAGTTGGAAAGATGGAAAGAATTATACTTTGTTTTTCTAAGGTTCTTAGTAAAAATATAGGGTTATGTTACGTGTACACCAAAATCAGCCACTAGTATAAAATACATGTTGAAATATAAATACACATTAAAAATAAATGAAACCACATATGTATTTATACACAAATACATTAGTGGCTGATTCTAGTGGTTAATTTTAGTGTACAAAGAGCATTTTCCAAAAATATATTACTTCATACTATCGGGTCGTTGAGAAGTGTTGCTAGACGCCAACCTTAATTAGTAAATTTAGTATGACTAATTTACTACCTGCTTAATATTGAACCTATGGGGTCATCCACTAATGAGTGTTCTAATCTTTGCTATAGAATTATTTAATTATTATTTTGATTTGATCAAATAAATAATTATATTAATTCAAATTGAAATATTATTATATTTTTTGCTAGCACCAAGAATATAATAATAATATGATAATTGAGAATATTGAATGAGATTTGAGAATAATTAGTTATTCTATTTCTAAATTTGGATGAGATTCTAATTAATTCTGTTTCAAATTGAGTTATGATATGATTCATAAATTTGAATGATTCAGATTTAGAATTTCAAGATATGATTTAAATTTGAATTGAGAATTAAATTTAAAATTCGTAACAAATCTCATACTATTTATATGTATGCCAAGAGTAGAGGAAAGGTGAGAGAATAACAATGGTTTTTATTCCTTTACCTCTACACACATAAATATATGTGAGCCTAATTCTTGGAGAAGAATTTTATAACATGCAAAGAGTTGCAAGAGGTTTCTCAATTTATATCAGATGTCCATTAATCAAGGAGTTGACAGCAAAAGTTGGTCTCGGTGTGGATACGCATAGCGCCTTTGTACCATCGAAGGGGAAAGTGATTCTTACTAGCGTACACACAGGTATTTAGATCTGATCTATATATTGTTTATTATTGGAATAAAGTTTAAGTATAAAATAGATTTTTAGGATTATTTTATTACTCCCGCTGCGTGTTATGAACACCATGGTAATCC
This sequence comes from Arachis duranensis, assembly GCF_000817695.3. Classification (NCBI taxonomy): domain Eukaryota; kingdom Viridiplantae; phylum Streptophyta; class Magnoliopsida; order Fabales; family Fabaceae; genus Arachis; species Arachis duranensis. Next base: position 42,945,975 of record NC_029779.3, on the reverse strand, counting down.
TTCATTCTCTGCTCTACAAGTGAAACTTTTTTTTTATAAGATGTCTTGTAACTAAAGTGATTTTCAACTGCTCTTTGGAGAACTCTTATGCTGATCGTAGGATCTGTCTTCACTATAGAGAATAATAGAATACGTGTTCAGTTATCACCTTCGAATCCGACTTTCTATGGTTCTGCCTAATGTTATTTGCATGCAAGAATGGGGACTATCGTATCTCCTCCTAACCTCCCATTTCTCTTGTTTTTGACAATATGCAATGCGTATGTTCCATTTCTCTAAGTGTAATGTGCATCATACTTCAACTGGTCACTTTTTACTATCATATACTCCATAGCTCGCCTGATGCTATACATCTTTACCGCCATCACGGCTTCTTTGTTGTCGAATTGTTGTCCAATCTCAAGATCATGCGTTGGATCATCCTCGGACTCTCCTTAACCAAAAGACCAATCTACATTCATTGCGTCAAGGTTCAACGTTGAATAGTAAGCAAGATGATCGTATGGTCTGAAAATAGTAGACTGGGTTAGCGCAACTTGTGACACTGTGAAGTTGTTTAACTCTTCATCTTCTTCCTCCGGTATGTCTATTGGTTTGGCATCTACATCTTCATCACCAGACACAAGATGAACTTAGTAATGATCTTGTTTTGGGTCTCCAACCACAGAACCATCATGACTTTCATGATCTACTTCCAACACACATCATTATAATCATGAGGATTTCTCTCGTCTTGACTCTCTTTCAGTGGCATGTTCAAATCAACCTTTTGATGTTTGTTCTTATTACTGCCGATGATGCATTCTCAACACCAACTTTCGACGATGTCATTATACACATTAAAGAGAAGCAAAAATAACTCCAATAAATGGATGTTTGGAAAATGATTATGCCAACTCCTAATTAGTTGTATGTCTTCTTCACGTATTCGATACCTTGGTCAAATGAAAGATTGTTAAAAGTCATGTTTACATATAAAAATAATATAAACAAAATATCGAGCAAAAAATAAGAAAATAAAAAAATAAATACCTTTTATAAATTAAAGTGCCGTTCACTTCCATTGAATATGTAGAATAGATTTTTTTCACTCTCTTCATGTTTTGTACTCTCACACTCAATCAGCAAGTATACAAATGTTGGTTGTACAAAAATAAATATAACGGATTCATCTTCATCAAAAGTAATTTTACCATTATAATGAATTCATAATAATGGTATTTCAGATATTATAAAAAATATAATAACAAAAAATGTAGGAAAAAAGAAGATGAATATAAATGTGAATAAAGAACAATCAATATATGTGGATATATATTATATGTGAAAAAAAATTTACCGCTGATTAACATAAAATTTGCCATTTAAGTGAGCGAATTTTATAAAATTATTAAAGTTCGTTATTACAGTGGACGGCCTTGTTTCAAAGTCCAAAAAAATGTGTTCTAAAACTTATGGATAAAATTATTTGTTTTGAAAAATAAATATATTTTTTAATTTATTTCGAACAAGATTTATCTTGAATTTTTGTTTTTCGCGGACCAAAGGATTGGCTGGGTGAGAAAAAGCGGGGTTTGCATACGATCTTCAATAACCGAAACCCTAGCCTACGTCTGCCTTCTATCTCCCAGCCTTCTACATCACAAACAAATAAATCCTTTCTTCTCTGTGTTCATATTGTTGATGATGGAGTCGGCGGAAACAGGAGAATGCCTGTGGATGGTGACAGACGACTACATCTTTGGCATCCGCGTTGAGAAGTTAGAAAAATTGGGGAAGAATGAGGATAGGGATTGGAAATCCCATCTTGAGCAGGCTCCGTTTGATTTCTGTTTGAATCTTCCAGAGTCCAGCATGCCGGATCACTTTATCTTCGACTCGAAATTTTTCTTAGTCGGTAAGCAAACCGAGTCTGGCACCAAGATCTACCAAATCTCCTATGTCGGTGGCAACACGTTGGGCATATCTGAGGCAGTAGAGACGGGCGCAATCCCTCCGCTACCGACCGAAGACTTCCTTTTCCTTGCAAACATTAAAGATGAGGTTTACTTGTTGGAGCTTGGTGCGGTACCACTGTTAGGAAGAAAGACGAGGTTATGGGTTTTATGTCCCAATCCCCGTCCCCCGAACTGGCATTCCGCGCCCGATCCTCCAACCGAAGTCAACTCTGATTATTGTAATTTTCCTCTTTGTTTTGTGCTAAATGATAAATTCTTTTTGCATCGCCTGTCCGCACCAGGAATTGCATATCTCTACGATCCCCAACCTAAAGCATGGATTAAACTGGAGCGCACATCTTTTGATCCTGGTTATGCTCTTTTCCTGCGTGTGCCGTCCCTTGGGGATGTAGGCGATGGCAGTGTGGTGCTGACATGGAAAGTGAAGGGTCTTATACGTGGTGTGAAATATGACATACAGGCTTTGCTGGTGGATAATAACGATTATTGCATTCTTCGCCATCAAGACCTTGATGAGTTGTGTGAGGCGATCCAACCATCCTTCTTTGATGATTTTTCCTCCAATCTCAACTTGGTTGACCTTGGCAACAACAAAGTATGTGTTACCATCTCTGGTCTCGCAGAAGGCATTCCATCCTTTTGCATTTTAGTAGTTGAATTAGGGTTGGTACAAGAGGAGCAGCAGCAAAGGTTCTTATCTGTGCGTGTACTCGTGAATCGAGTCTTCGATACGAGGCCTTATTTCTTAGGTGACCGCGTTCAAGTGCTCGACACCTCCTTTCTTTTCTCCCTCAGAAAGGGAATGCCTCGCAAACATCCATATTCCAAAGGTATAATGTTGCTTTTGTCAGCATGCTTCTTGTTATTCTGTAAGAGTTACCATTAAATTATATCCATCAAAACATTGTTAGGGATTTGGTGAATAAATTTTCTTTATTTTTTAAAAGACTTGTTATTCTTAAGACTTGAGAACAAAATTACGTTACAGATTGCATCTCTCCAAGGAAAGAGCCCAAGCTAGCTGGTGGGACGAATCCAAGCAACCCAACAACAGCATTCGAACAAGAATGACTAACTTCAACCTGTTCATGTATGCTTTGTTTTATTGTTGTTCCCTCTGCTATGATTACTTGTTTTTCATTGGCGATCAGATTTTGAATACTGATGTGTTTATTCCGCTATTAAATAAAGTTAGACATGTTAGTAGGATTTCAATGTTCATATATCATTTTGTACTTTTTTAGGTTATAATCTTTTTCATTCACAAAATTGAGAAAATATCAAGTTTTAGTCAAAGAGAATAGATGAATCAATAAGAGCATGAGTCAAGAGGAATAAGTGATGTATCTATTTAACTTGTGGCTTTTCCTCTTGCTCTTTCTTTCACTCTTCTTTCTTTTTTGATATTTTAATATTTTACTTTTCTGAATTTTATATTTTTACTTTTTTTTAAGTTAAGAATTTTCACATAAGGTGTTTGGAATTTGAGATAGATTTTACCTTTGTTGATGTCTTGATCTTTTCTTAATTTTATTGTGGCATTTATAAAATGATATATGATCGACAAACATTCAAATTCGTTTCTGTATAATTTTTAAATTTCATAAATTATTGGTACCTTGTTGATTATAATTTATATAAGCCTTTATTGATAGAGAAAAATATGCAATTCCAAATTTCCAACGCAGTTGACACTTTTGCTCTTTTTAAGCCTTTGTTAGTCTTTTTCTTTGTAAAAATTTTGAGCTTATTTTCCTTGGTTATAGAATTTCTTTTGGTTAAATTGCTATTAGTTATTGAATCATTATTTCAAAGCCAAGGTTACAGTAGGGGCCTGTTGACACTTAAAGGCCTGTTGACACTTAAAGGGTGAATGCTAAGATATGGTAGGGTCTTGTGGGGAAGGAGATGTTGATGTTGTCTAATTATCTTAGAATTCATTTAGTTTATTCAACAAATTATGCTCTTTTTCATTTGTTTTTTGGTGATTTGTTTCTCTGGCTTATTTAATTATATATGTTATGAGATTTATTGTTTGTGTTATTTCTAAATCTAGATGAATGAATGATAGTTAATGGAGATCACATCAAAATTTGAATTTGACAGAGGAGGTTATTTTTGGTCTGATTAAGTGTTATATGAAGCAGTTGTTGTCGATTCTCGGACATTGTCATTCTAGGGGTGTGATGTAACAAATAAGGTAAGGTAATTAAAAAAATATCCGAACAAAAAGCTATTCTTTATATACTCTTAAAAAAATATTCCTTAAATTTTATAAATTCTTTCGAATAAAATAAATCATGCATTGAAGAGAAACTAAGTCTAAAACCATACAAAATAATTTGTATATATATTGATATATTATATTACTATATAAAAAATATTTTGAGTACTCTGATGTTTTAAACGTTTTAGTAATTTTAACTATTAATTTTAATTATATATTATATATATTATAGTTGAGATTAATAATTAAAATTACTATAATACTTGAAATACTTTTTATGATATATAATAAAATGATTATCAAAAAGAAGAAAGAAACACAAAACTAAGAATATATTGAATTGGGACGTGAATAATGTATAAAAAAGGAATAAAATAAACAATATAAATTTATTATATAATAGTGATGATATTATAGAATAATGATAACAATATATTTTATATAGTATATAGGATAACATGATGATTAAATAAAAAGATATAGATTGAATTGAAATGAAACATGCGAAGAAATTGTTGTAAGAGTGTCGCGGTTTCTTCTTTAATCGCTGTAGGATATAGCGGTTGCACGCTTTTCAATATAAACTGCTGTACTCTAGGTTTACGGTTTACGTGCAATCCTTAATCCGTCATATCTCTCCCGCGTTTCTATAGAATTATGAAAGTTTCTATAGAATTATAAAAGTTGCGTTTTCGTTATGGAGAAATATATGGTAAAGATGTTGTTTTAAAGATGTGTTTATGTGGTAAAATATAAGCTACAAATTCTAAAACCATACTTTTATCTTAAAACCGTAAATATTCACAAAGAAAAGTGTCACCTAATGGAAAAAAGTAAATTAGAAGATTTAAGAGAAGAAATAATTAAACGGAAAAGCTCTGCATACAAGCCATTAGGGCTTGTATGCTTTACAAGTTTATTATCATATACTCGCTCCTCCAGCCACGTTGATTACACGCGCTTTATAATATGCCGCGTATATCTAACTTCCAAATTTAAAATATTTGTTTCCTTCTTCGTTTTCGTTATTTTGAGATTTGCTTCTTCTTCTTCTCGCGCGTTTTCGCTCGTTCTTCTCCATCGATCTTTTCCTCTTCTTTTCTCACTGGTATGTTCTTCGTTTACGTTCTCTTTTTCTCTCTCTGCAACTCGAGCTTCGTTTTCTCTGTTGATTTGTTGTTTTCTGAAATCAAAGTTCGAACTCGTTTTGAAGATAATGGATCCTTCAAGCTCAGATTCTGCGCTGAATCCAGGCGATGTGGATTATGAATTTGAATCTAACGAAGTTCCTGAGGTTTGATTTACAGTAATTTGTATAGCATTGTGTAGTTTAAAAATTGCTGAACATTGTTTAACTAACTGGAATTTATAGCAGACGCTCGGGTGTAGATCTATATCTGCTTTGGGTGTATTTTAGCTATTAGTGTGGGGTGTATATACACTTTACTGGTTTTTTGTTATTTTTAATTGAGTTGTTGTTGTTCAGTTGTATTATATGTATTATATGAGACATGATTGTGTGTGTTTTTAGTTTTTGAGATGGTGTATTCTGCAGTTTATGGCTTTAAAGAGCTTTAAAGGTCATTCTGTGGTTGAGTTGTTTCGGTTCGGGTGTATCATATAAGACATGATTGGGTGTATTTTGTATCATATCTATGGGTGTATTCACAGTTCTGATGGTTTATTGTGCAGCCTCTCTCTGTTGTTGATGACGAGCTTGTTCCGAAGGTCGGAATGACCTTTAGGACCCTTGAAGATGCCGGAAAATTTTACAGGAACTACGCCAAGGCTGCAGGTTTCTCTACAAAAGTTCGTTGCACAAATAGGAAGGGAAACGAGATTAAGAATCAACTGATTACATGTAGCAGAGAGGGAAAATGGAAATCTAAAATATCTCCAACCGACAAGACCAATCCGACAGCCGGTTTAAACTGTCCTGCAAGAATTTATATACACACATTGAAGGATGTCGGTGCTTGGATCATTTCAAAGGTTGTGCTGGATCATTCACACCCCTGCTGTCCAAGCAAAGCAGAGATGCTCAAACAGCACAGGAAACTAAGCATGTCCATTCGTCGTACGATAGAGAATAACGACGAGGCCGGTATCAGACCAAGCAAAACCTACCAATCATTTGTTGCGGCTGCCGGTGGTCACTGCGAGTTAAATTTTATCGAAAAGGACGTGAGGAATTACATTACCAGGGAAGTGCGGAATGTTTCCGAACAAGAAGATGCAAAGGAATTCGGGAAATATTTGTTAAGGATGAAAGAGAAGAATCCGAATTTCTTTTTCGAGCTCCAACTCGAGGAGGATCAATCGATTAAGCTCGCCTTTTGGGCCGACGCAAGAAGCAGAGCGGCCTGTGAGTATTTCGGAGACGTCATTTCATTCGACACCACCTACAATACAAACAGGTAACAAACTGTACCTTTTTATGATGCTAAATTAATTTATTTTTACTAATCCGCAGCAGAGGTGTATATTGGCTGTGTCATTGGGTGTATTCTAAGCATTCCTTGGGGTGTATCTAATGATTTTGCATTCTGGACCATGGCAATTCGTTTCAGGTATAATTTGGTCTGTGGTTCTTTTGTCGGGGTGAATCACCACGGCCAGTCAACACTTCTCGGATGCTCTTTGATGAAGAACGAAGAAATTGAATCATTCAAATGGTTATTTCAATGCTGGCTTCGTTGCATGGGAGGAAACGCTCCGAAAGGGTTTCTCACCGATCAGTGCGCATCAATGAAAAGGGCTTTAGAGGCCTGTATGCCAACAACAGTTCACCGCTGGTGTATTTGGCACATCATGAAGAAGATTCCAAGCAAATTAAACGGGTACAAGGCACACGCCGATATCGAACAACAAATGAGCCATGTTGTTTGGAACTCTCACAGCAAAGACTCATTCGATAGGAATTGGAACGATTTTCTGGTGAATTTTGGTCTTGCCGACAACAAGTGGCTCTCAGGTAATGTGTTTTTAAATTCTGCAGCAGAGGTGTAAATTGTACTGACTCTCGGGTGTATTTTACTGTGTGTGTTTGGGTGTATTATGCAGATCTGTACGAAGACCGTCACATATGGGTTCCTATCTATCTAGACCACCACTTCTGGGCAGGGATGAGAAGCACACAAAGGAGCGAGAGCATGCATTCATTTTTTAACAAGTACATCACCCGTAACAGCTCGCTCATTCAGTTCGTCAAACAGTACGATAATTGCCTCGGAAGCAGGGAGCAAGCAGAGAGAGAATCAGATGCTGCAGATTTTCATACGGTCATACCGTGTGCAACCAAATCCTCCATCGAAACTCAGTTTCAAGATGCGTACACCCAAGCAAAGTTTAGGGAAGTCCAAGCCCAATTCAGAGGAAAGGCGAATTGCATCACCAGATTAAAGAATTCCGCTCTAGGCTATTCAGTATACGAAGTCAGAGAACAAGTTTCCAGCTCAATATTCAACAAGTTCGCGGTTACCTACAACTCAGTTGCAGCCGAGGTAAAATTGGTTTTTCGTTCGCAAAATATTTGCGAATTTGCCTCCGAATCAGAGGAGCTGACTGCAATTCTGCACCGTGCGTACGACAACGTCATGGCCGAGATGGAAGCAGTAAAAGCCAAAAGGAAGGGGACATCCTCTTTATCCCACGAAGACGCCAACTTGGAATCCGTTAACGAGCTTCAAAGCCCGCCAAGGATTCGAACAAGAGGACGTCCAAAAAACAGGCTAGGTTCAAAGCTGGAGAAACAGATTGCAAATGCCACAAAGAAGAAGAAGACAAAAGTTTTAAGCGAGGTAAATGTAATGTTCTTTAAATCTGTGGCGATTGAGTTTATTTTTCTAGTTAATTGTTTAGCTAATGCGTGAGTGTTATATTCAGATAAACCTGTTTGATGCTGCATCAGCGGCGCATTCAAGTAGCAGCCAATACCAGGGACAAGTTATAAATTATCAGTTCAGGGTACCAGCAGCAGGGGATAACTCTTTGGGTGTATAATTATAGGGAGAATGGGTGTAAAATTCCTGTTACCTTTGGGTGTATTTTTTGTTAATAGACAATTTACATATAGACACATATATAGATACATATAGAACAAGAGCTGTAAAAATTCACAGGTTATGGGCGTATATTTCAGTTGATGTTTTTTTTTCATATTTTAGAAGATGTAATTCATTCATTTTGAATACAGCACAGACAATTGGGTGTATATTTTGACACAACCTCGGGTGTATTATTAGTCTAGCGTTGGGTGTAACAATTTATAATATGCGTATGCCTTGATTTTTTGCTTTATGTTTTACCACCTGTAATACAGTTTTTGAATACATGACAGACAGTTTAGCAGCACAGATAGTTTAACTATGGTAATAAATATACATTGAATAAATTGAATGGCAAACATTTACATCATTTGTTCAATTTACAAGCTACCCAGTTTCTATATCCTTAGAATTAATCTGACAAAACGGACTCAATAATACAGAGGATGGCTTCGACAGCCTTATAGCACTACTCTCTCTAATTGCCTCATCTCTCTTTATATTCAACTCACTGAAAAGTATCCGCGAAGCATATTCTACTCTGTAGTGGTCCACCTCCTCCTACAATTAAAAAGTATGTTATGTTTAAACAGAAATATTAATTCAGTAAAGTAATACAGAGTTATATAGTTCTAAAGACAGTTACCTGTGTCCAGTTATCCCATTCATACTTCCCCTTTTTAATGTTTTCCGGCTCTATTATCTCAAGCCACTTCATTACGTAAATAGCGCAGTCATAGCTGAAAACGAAGAAAAAAAATTACAAATCTCATTTAGGAAAGTTTAAGGTTCAGAGTCACAAATCTATACCTTGTTTTTTGGCCTGAAATTTTAACATATGGGGCTTTTATTTCCTTCTCCTTCTCGCCTTTCTCGAGAGGTTTCCCGCCGGCATATTCTATCATTCTCGAAAATACATATCCCTTAAATACCAAAAGAAGTCAGTAATACACCCGAATCAATGGACAAGATACACCCAATCGAATATGGAATATACACCCAACTCAAATTTCAAAATAGACCTATCTATTAAATTAAAGAAGACAGAGGCAACTTACAGTGAATTTATTAAGCTTCTTTCTCTCAGGGCTTGGAGCTTTTTTGTGTAGCGGGTCAAGTATTTGACATTTCCGCGTTCTTGTATTTATTAGCCACAACCACCAATGTCCCCAGTGGCAAACAGGAGCAAAAATCTGAAGGATTGCCACATTTCAACAGTCTGTTATTTTATCTGGCGTATAAGTAAATAAGCGTACTAACAAATTTACGAAACAAAAACTTACATATGGATGCGAACTTAATTTCTTCCTATCTATGAAGGGGATGAAATTGGGGTAGGCTTCCACCCTGAATTCGTTGTCCGTTTTCGGAGATATGAATTTCCCGTTTGGGTGATCAGAAAGTGCCATGTTCTGCAAGAATTGCAATACAAGAAATGAAAACATGAACATAAACAACTTACACCCAATCTAAGCTAAAAAAATACACCCAAACCCCTTTCATAAAATACACCCAAAGTTTGTAGAAGTAACACTTACCACAATATCTGGGGGGAGACAGTATATTTGTGCATGAAACCTCTTTTCCTTTTTCTGGTTTAGGATGAGGCAGATGGCAGATACAATCTAGAAATCAATTTTAAATTAATAAATATTGCAGTTGACTTTGGTGTAAAAACATTAATGTTAGTCTAAAATTACCTGACTTTCTATATCACTTTTTGCCTGGAGGGATGCAAGGTGCGTTCTCATCAAAATGTATTCTCCTTGGCCAGTCAGAGTGCATATCTCCTCAAACTCGTTAGTGTTGCCCTTTGCATCCTCCTTCATTCTCGTCCCCCAGATGTAGCACTTTTCTTTCATATCATCCGGAATTTCATTTGTTCTCCCCGGTGTTTCAAACTTAGCAGAACTTTCTCCCCCAGTCTCCCTCCGAATTTGCGGACTTTTGTCTTTTCCCTTTGCCGCACTGGCTGCTATCTTTTGGACCAAACTGTCCAATTGTTCCAGCATAGTTGCAGCTTCTGGAGATTTTTCCCTTTCTGTCTCCTGCATTGACGCCCCCTCCTGGCTTGAATCTGTCAATCC
>NC_029779.3:42929797-42935418 GCF_000817695.3 Arachis duranensis | reverse complement strand
GGCACAAAAAATTGGATCGGGACTCTAAACAAGAATAAAAATGAAAGGTTAACAACGTATTTGAAAATAATAAGGTTATAAGGTTGAAATATTATTTGATAACTCACACTGCAAGCGCTTCCGACGGCGTTTGTTCCCTAACAACCATCGCATTCGAATCATCCGGAGTCAACCTAAAATACACCCAAAGAAGGTCAACAAATACACCCGAACAATTCAAAAAGAAGACGGACTTTGTTTTTTGAGAACTTACATAGTTGCAGTTTTTGCTTTTTTTTGCTGCCTTTTTTTTCTTGAATAAAATAATAAAGGGCTTTTTTTTCTAAAAAAAATATATACAGAATTAGAAGTAGAAGTTATTAGAAGAAGAAGAGTAACGGTTATTTGAAAGAGAAATTACATGCTCTGAGACGGCTGGTTTACACTGCTCTGTTCTGTGCGTCTCTGAGAGGAAGTATCATCACTTCCCAAGTTGACAGCCGGTAGTCTAAACAGATTTCACGTTATTCAAAACAAATATACATCCAACTTAGTTATATAGATACACCCATATTGTTTCACAGAATTCATCCAAATCACGATAACAAGAATTTATTAAATAATAAAGCTTCTTACGTTTCAGAGGACACATTGCGACCTTCTGTCGATCGCAGGTCAGCCTGGTTGTCCCTGCGAAACAAGATACAATTATCAGCAAAAACAAAAGACACCAAAATCTCAAATACACAGCACAGCAAGACATACCCCTCTGCAGCAGATTTTTGAACGTTTACCCCTAGAACCCCTCTGCAGCAGATTTATGAACGTTTTCCCCTAGCCATTCATCGAGTTCGTCACTCGATATTTCATATGTCTCACTACATTCATAAAATAAGACGTTAACAAAGATAATTACGATGATACACCGTAGTATAGCTTACGAGGTACTGTACCCGTCAAAGTATTGATCTTCTTCAGGAGGTGAATCCTCCACAACTACTTTTTTCTTTTTTTGTGGTGTTCTGGGTGGAAAAAAAACAAACAGTACCAATCAGAAATAAAAAATTAATTTTATCACAGAATATTAATGAAAGAAGTTCTTACTCTTTTGGTGTTGTTTTTGTTTCTTTCTTTTTCTTCTCCTTCTCCGCAGGAGATGATTCTTCGCTCCTATAAGTCAATAAAAGACACCTCAGTTAATACACGAAATCTTTATAACGAAGCCAAAAGAAAGGAGTAATAATTTCAGGACATTACTCGTCACTTGATTCAGATTCAGATTCTGATTCAGAATCTGACTCCTCTTCCCTCTCCTTTCTTTTTCTTGAGTCCATTCTGCAAAGCAAAACAATTCTCATTTAGAACAAAACAGCAAAACGAAACACACCCTGCTTAATAAACTACATACACCCAACGTCGACAAGCAAAATACACCCAAACCCAATAAAGAAATTACACCCAAGTATTGTACTTACTTTTTCCCTTTTTTGCCGGGGTGTTTAATTCCCGAATCCTCCGAGTCTTCTTCAGCCTCAGACTCAGAGGTAGAAGTGTCACTCTCGGTAGTTTCTGTCTCCGAAGACGATGTTGAGCTCGCCTTCCTTTTTTTTGTTTTTTTTATTTCCTCTTCTTTTTGTTTTTTTTTCTTTTTTTCTCCCTTTTTCTTTTGTCTCTGCCAAATTCAGAATCCCCTGAAACATGAGATATTTTAGTTAGCACCATTCGAAAACATGCCCCCCCAGTTTCTTTCCGATATGCCGTCCATCTTAAAAATTGGGGCCAGGTGCACGGGCGATATTTTGTTTATCGTCGTTGGCAAAAGGAACGCCATCTGTATGTAGAGGATGAATATCCTCTTGAACATCAGGCGTTCCTCTTCGTTGCCAACGCCGATTTGCATCATATCATCGGTAAGACTTTTGAGGGTCTTACCCTGAAATCTTTTATAAATTATTTTGTCAGATTCAGAAAGTTTCTTGTAGTCAACTTTCTCAGGAAATAGATTTCCTACAAAAAGGAAAACAACAAAGCATCCAAGTCAGTTCAGATACACCCAAGCATCAGGTTAATATACACCCAAGCAACAAGTTAATATACATCTATAATTTTGAGCTAATTACCTGTTGCATTGATGCCAAGCGCATCACCAATTTTTTTTGGGGTTATATGGAAAGAACCATACCCTGTCCTCAGTTTGTTCTCCCCAATTTTGAAGTTTTTTGCCAACTCTCTCAAGAGTTGGTGATCCACCCTCAGTGGTGGGATGTGCATCAACCCACCGAATCCAAGATCCCTGACAATGGCCTTCTTCTCCTCAGTCATGTTCCTGAACTTATCATTCAGGAGATGTGTGGCACATTTGAGGTCTTTGGTTTGGTTTGCTGCTGCCATTTTCTCTGAAAATAAAAATATACCCAAAGGCATCAGTAATATACACCCATATATATATGACTCAGATACACCCATTGATAACAATTAAGATACACCCATTGATAACAGTAAGATACAGCCATATATATGAGTCAAGACTGCCAGGTATTCGCAAGATACACCCATTCATAACAGTGAGATACACCCATAGATATTATTCAGATACACCCAACAATGTCAAACAATATACACCCATTCATTACAGTGAGATACACCCATAGATATTATTCAGATACATCCATATAGATATCAGACATATATCACTCAGCCATGCTTGAATAAAAGCCACATTACAAGGTTAAGCAGTTTACACCCCCGAATGTACGGAATAAACCCCCAAAAATCAACAAAAATAGCAGGAGAACTTAGAATAACAACGTAAACGACGTAGAACTTAGAAGAACGACGTATAACTCAGAACAACGACGTATAACAAAGAAGCAACAGTAACAGTAAACCCTAGCAGAACGACGTAGAAGAAAAGTGAAATATACAGTATGTTAATGCACTTACGTTGAGTGTTCTTCGTGTGTTTTTTCTTCAGATTCTTTTTCACAGAGAGGTTGATGCTGTTTCGATGAAGTTTTCGAACTACGATTTGTATATTTTGAAAGTTGATTTTCGCTCGAAAATGAGAGGGTTTCTTTGTTTTGAAAGTGGTTTGAGAAATGGAAGAAGTGGAAGAAGTGGAAGAGTCTCCCATACGTAACCGTTCGATTGCTTAGCGCGTGAGTTGGACGCGGCGTTCGATTGCTCTTTGATGCGCGTGTTTGGTGTTTGGGCTGGGCCAACTTGGTTGCTTGGTTGCTTGTATGTGTAGCAGGCCCGATAATTAAATTATCAAAACTAATAGATCAAAAATTAATGATTTTAACCAATGTTAATTGTAATGACACTGAATTCTTAAAATCAATACAAAATGATTTTTCTCAAAATCTTTATTTTACTATAAGTTTTATTGAAGGACTTCAAAAACCTGAAAAAATTTATTTTTCACATGGAATTTCTAAAAAATGCTACCATGGAAGTGATTCTCCACATCTTCATCATACTTTTAACCCACAATTAAATTCTATAGTAGATATGCTTGAAGAAATATTAGTATCTATAAAATTTCAAAGAAATAAGGAAAAAGAGAATCCCAAAAAAGAAAAAATTCAAAATATAATCAACATAACAGACTTAAAAGTAAAACCACCATTGAAATTATGAATATTGAAGAAAAATTAGAAGAAATCACAATACTTTTTAAACAGTTAAAATGGCTCAAGAAAATAATATTATGGAACATGGCTTTCAAATAGAAGAAGAATTAGTAAATGCTGAAAATATAGAAAATGAAGAACACATTCTAGATTATTCAAGTGACGAAGAACCAGCAATTCCAATACAAGTAAAAAATGAAGCTGGAACATCTAAGGATAATCAATCTCAATTTAAATGGGAAATAGGTTTTGATAATTATGCTTTTAAAAAAGGATTTATAAATAAAGATTCAAAATATACAAAAATATCATCAAAATACGTTCCTAAAACCCAGGAAATGGAAGGAGAAAGAATGCTCGGTTTAGACTGCAAAAAGAACGAAAAGAAATTTTTAAAAACTGGTTGAATTCCTTCTTATTAGAAGCCTTTACTAATCCAAAATTTAGTGAATTGTCTAGAAGAGACATTTGGAATTACATAGGATTTCATACTAAAGGAACTATAAGAGATTATATGACATCAATAGAAAACCAAATAATAGAAGAATTAGAAACAAAAACAACAGCTTATGATAAGATATTATATATAATGATGATTCTATATAAAGAATTTTTTGGAAAAAATATTATAGATCATAGACAAGAAGTCTATAATAAAGAATATCAAGAAGCAAAAAATCATTTAGCTAATATTCAGATATATGATTTATGTAATGTGGAGTCTTATATATGTAAATATAGAATACATTATTACAAATTAAAAGAAGAAGACAAAAATCATTATCTCAGTATGTATATAACAAAACTTTCATATCCTGCTAATGAATTTATAATGGGAAGATTTATAAGAGAAATAAATAGAGGAACAATTGAAAATAATTTTGGTGGAGCAACCTCTGCAATAAGAGAGGAAATAAAAGAACGTTGTATGCAAGAAGCAACTCAAAAAAGATTTGCAAATATAATTAGATTTTGCTGTCAGGATAATGAAGAGATACCTCAAAAATATGGTCTTAATAAAAATTTTCAAAAATGAAGAGATACCTCAAAAATATGGTCTTAATAAAAACTTTCAAAGAAAAAAAAATATCAATTTAGAAAAAGAAAATACTATCCAAACTGGAGAACAAAGAGATATTTTAGAAAAGAAAATAACAATAAAAACAAAAGACAAAGAAATAACTTTTGCCCGAATAAAAAAGAAAATTGTAAATGTTGGTATTGCCAAGAAGAAGGACACTACGCAAATGAATGCCCAAAAAAGAAAGATAAAAAGGATCTTACTAAACAAATAGAAATTGCTAAGTCTTGTTTCATGGAACATTAGAAGAATCTGATGATAACTTAGACTATATTTTTGAATATATGGAATGGATTTTATCATAGGAAATAACTTTTTAAAGCTATATCATCCATTCATTCAAGAATTAACATATATAGTTTTAAAAGCTCCACACGATTCTTCAATAAATCAAAAATCAAAACGTATAAAAATACCAACTACTACTATAGATAAGATCTTAAAATTTAAAATATTTTCTATATTAGAAACATGTTATTTAAATCTATACTTTCAGATAAATATTCCAAAAAATAATCTTGAAATAAAGATAGAAGAACTCTTGGATGGAATTTGTGCTGAAAATCCTTTAGATATTAAAAATACAAATAACGAATTAGTAAGCATTAAATTAAAAGATCCCACAAAAGAGATAAATGTTCCAAATAAAATTCCTTATTCTGCAAGAGATAGAGAAGAGCTCTCACTAGAATGTAAAGATCTTTTGGAAAAAGGAATTATAAGATTAAGTAAAAGTCCTCCTGCGGCTCCAGCTTTTTACGTTGAAAACAATAATGAAATTAAAAGCGGAAAACGAAGAATAATGGTAATAAACTATAAGAAAATGAATGAAGCAACTATTGGTGATGCTTATAAACTTCCAAGAAAAGATTCTATTTTAGAAAAAATCAAAGGAGCAACTTGGTTTTCATCTCTTGATGCAAAAT
>NC_029779.3:42927551-42929650 GCF_000817695.3 Arachis duranensis | reverse complement strand
TAATTTTTATAAAACAGGATAAAGAAAATCATCTTTAAAAATTATTAATAGTTTTAGAAAGATGTAAAGAAAAAGGATTAGTTCTTAGCAAAAAGAAAGTAAGAATAGCAAAACAAGAAATAGAGTTTCTTGGATTAATTTTATCCACTCAAGGAAAGCTAAAACTTCAACCAAATGTTCTAGAAAAAGTAAATTTATTTCCTAATAAAATAGAAGATAGAAAACAATTACAAAGATTGTTAGGGTGTATAAATTATATTTCTGATCAAGGATTCTTAAAGAATATAACAGAATATACTAAAAGCTTATTTCCAAAAATAAGTACTAAAAAAGAATGGAAATGGGATGAAAAAGATAGTATGCAAATTCAAAAAATTAAAGAATTATGTGAAAAACTTCCAGAACTTTATATTCCAGAAGAAAATGACTACTTAATAGTAGAAACAGATGCCTCAGACATAACCTGGTCAGGATGTCTAAAAGCTAAGAAAGCTATAAAAAAACTTGGAACAAGAAAAAGAATCACTAGATTCTAAATATCCCCCAAAGGAATTACTTTGCAGGTATATTTCAGGAACTTTTACTCCAACAGAACAGAGATATACCACTCATGAAAAGGAAACTCTAGCAGCAATTAAATCTCTTAAGAAATGAAAATTGATTTACTACACAGAGAATTTACATTAAGGACAGATTCAAGTTATTTAACAGGTTTCATACGATATAATTTGAAAGTTGATTATAATCATGGACGATTGGTAAGATGGAAATTATTTTTGTTACAATATCCAATAAAAATTGAATATATTAAGGGTGATAAAAATGTTATTGCAGATACATTAACAAGAGAATGGAGTTCGTCTACAACGCATTAGATCAAGAAATTCAAAAATACGAACAAGAACTCGAAAAGTGCAAGCATTGTCAGCAAATAAGGATACAGATCCAATCCCTCAAGAAGGCCATCGAAGCAATGAAATCAACACAACAACCAAAACCATCAGAGTTCAGCCAGCTAAACGTGGTGGACAAATCAGGTGAAGAAAAAATTCCAGAAAATAAAACAATTGCTGAAATTATCAAAAAATCCATCCAAGATAAAAAATATTATGTAATTTATAATGGCCCCATGAAAGGAGTATATGATGCCTGGGAAAAAGCAGCACCATTTACACATCAATCAAGGATAATTCATAAAGGAGGGTTTTTAACACTGGAAGAAGCAAAAGAATCCTTCAGGGAATATGAAACTCTTCATCCAAAGCAAACCCTAAAAAGAGCAGATAAAGCTCCAATTCAAACCCAGAGAACAGGGATAATAATAAACATTCCTACAAGGGCTGAAATCAAGGAAAAGAAAAGGGTCTGTAGATCAAATCTCAGAGAAACCCTTAACATAGTCCTAAATTGGACTGAAGAAAAAGGGCAATCTTGGGATATTATCCTATTGCTGAAGAACAGCTAACAAAGCTGGTTATATTTCCAGATGCTTCCCCATCTGACACCTATCAGTTTTTCCAGTATGGATTAATTGATACAATTTTAATTTTTAATGATTTGAAAATTATTAGTGAGTTTCCTGCAGGATTCATTGATGCAGTAAAGAGATTTAAAAATATGATTGACAATGTAAATCCAAGGGATATATCCCTAAAATTTACGAATAGTCAACCTATTTTTAATGAAAAAGAAGAATGCTTGGTTCCAGCACATCAAGTAATCTTCATGTCCGTCTTCCCAGGAAATTTTCAACCAATTGATCAAGTTCAAGATTTAACAATCTACAGTCATGAAGGAAGACTAGCCAGCACACTAGCAAGGGTCTTCGAAAGAACTCAAAAGATAACAAGGGAATCTCACAAAAGAATCAACTATAAAAGCAGAAATACTTTACTTGTGTCCAGTAAAAGGAATGAAATTGAAGAAAGAGAGATGAGACTCCTGGTAGAGTTTGAATCTGCATTCTATAATCTATTCAGACTCTTAGAAAAATTCCCTGAAGGGATAAAAAGGAATCTCTGCTATTTGATAAAAGACAAAGAAGACCACAAGTGACAGCTATGTGTCTCAGAGTTATCTGAAGAAAGCAATAATAAAAC
>NC_029779.3:42911496-42926974 GCF_000817695.3 Arachis duranensis | reverse complement strand
ACAGAAATACCAAAATATAAAGCTATTGAAAACCCAGTTCTTTTACTAAAAGAACCATCAGGAAAATTAGTTTTATCGAATTTTCAAATAAGAGAATCCAAAATTAATAGCCCTTTAAGTTTATCTAAGTTAAAGATTAAAGAAGAAAATTCTGAAATAAAAGAATTAACAAAAAAGGTCGAAAAATTAAATGAAACCCTAAACACTAAGTTATGACAATAAATAAAGAGAAAATATATGTAACCTATCAAGATAAGAAACAAGAGCTCTTTGAAAGAGAAAATCGGCTGAATTATTTACAGTTTTCTGAAATAAATCAAAGAGCATTTAAAGCTCTAAAAATAATCTATGACAAATTGAAAGGAGAAGTTGAAGAGTTAGAAAAATTAATAGAATCTCTAGAAGATAGTGATGAATCAATGATAGAATTTGCAGAAATTCTAAGATAAATAATGAAGTATACAAAGATTGAAAGACCAGAAAGCAAAATAAAAAGAAAAAGGGCGAAAAAATTAAAATGTAAAATAAAGGAGTATAAAAGGGAATTAAATAATCTTCAGTTCGAAATTAATGACCTTATAATAAAAAGGATAGAAATAAGAACAAATATAAACAAGTTGGAGCTAAACTTAAAAAATTTATAAATGCCTGGAACACCATATTATGACTTAAAAGAATTAAAGCTGTTGAAAGAAAAAATGGAGAATGAAGTTGAAAAATTAAAAAGATATTTAGAAACAACAGAAAGTGTAGAAATAAAAGAAGTTTTGGAGGATTTGAAAAATTATATTAAAGAAAAAGATAAACAGATAAAAGATTTTATATACAATAATCAAAGCAAAAAAGAATATTATAAACTAAAACAAGATTGAAAAAAACTATAAAAATGAAATCAGAATAGTAGAAATGCTCAATACTTTTGATTATGAAATTACAAATCATAAAGTACCACCAACCAAATCTATACAAATTATAAACTCATTCGAAGCAAAATATGAAAAGTTAATAATTTTGAAAAAGAAATTACATTTTAAAAATTGGTATCAGAGCCAAGTTAACGATTAAGGGTAACACTTTCTCTTTAAGCAACACTTTTAGTGATACGCTTTTAAAATCAACAAATAACTATAAAAGACAAAAATTTTTACAAATACATCTGTACACTAGATGTCCCTTTCATTATTCATATGTTGTATTATAGTAATATTGTTTTTTAAATAATTTATTTCGGTAATTTGTCTTATTTTTTTACATTAATTGGTTGAATAATTATATAAAAGAACGAATGTGATCGTATCCAAAAAATAAATTCTCTGAGCCATGTAAAACCCTCCCCTTAAGAGTCCAATAAAAATATCAAGATTCTTTGACCAAAATAAAGAAAGCCAAAAAAAAAGTGATAAAATTAGTAAAATGAGAGGTTATTATACTTGAATTTGTAGAAAAAAAATAAAATGATAAGATAAGTGATTAATAATCACTAAATTTGTAATTTTTATCATATATACATTTTATTATTTTAATTTAAGAGTGATTAATCTCTTATTTTATTACTTTATTAACTCTCATAATTTAAAAGATCTTTAGCTAGTATACTTATATGTTTAAGGCGCAACTAAATTTTTACTATTCGAATTATATTACTGAATAAAATTGCTAAATATTAGTGAATATTCACATAAAATTATAGATAAAAATCACTAAATAATCAGACATATTTTATTAAATCACTTAACATAATAAGTGTAAATGTTACACGTGTTATATTTATGTGAAAACATTTTATGTCAATTACTCTCATAAATCTAATACTATCTAATCTAATATTATTCTTATAACAGAGGGTTTTAAATTAGTGGAATTTCACCGTGTCAATCCTTTTAGCTATGAAAGTACTGTTCATGATATGTATATCATTCACCACATGTCATACAATGATTCATACATATATTTTCATTGGCTAATTGGCTTATGTCATTCATTACATGCATGTTTCAATTCATTCGTACACTTATCGGCTCCTTTCACAGTTGAGTTCCACTCCACTAAGAGTGAGCGTGAAATTTCAAATTTTGAATTCAAAATCAAAATTGAAAAGGGATTTACGTTATTTTTTTTCATTCTCTTCTTCTTCAGTTCCTCCTCTTCTGTTTTTCTTTTTCTTCAGATCTCTTTATCACTGGATGGCTTTTCTGTCATTTGGTAATGTTGTACCAAGATCATGGTAGTCACTGATGTGGTGGTGGTGGATACAGAGGAGGAAGCGGTGAAAGAGAGTAGATCGATAGAAAGAACTGAGCGGTTGCCACAGAAAACACATGCAGCGAGACTAGGTAAGAGGAGAGCATAGCAGCTGCAGCGACAAGAACAGAGCGGTTAGATCTATTTATTTCCTGTCACGGTGAAAGGGACAACAGCAATGGTGGTAGGGTTACGGCAGTCGAAGAGGTTGCGGCGGCAACTATGGTAGTCGAGGAGTCCAAGGCAACGGTGGGCTCAGTGGTCACAGTGGAGTTCATGGTAATAGTTGACATGGTGATGGTGGATAAGGTGGAGGATGTAATGACGTGCATGTACAGCCATGGTGGGCTGAATCAAGGATTGCAACCAGGGAGGAGACAGATGCCAAGGTAGGTACGACAGCGTTTGTGGCGGCGGAAGCTGCTACAACTATGGAAATTTTCTGGGCATTTTGCAACAAACTGTCCAACAAGTCCAACAAGCCCTCTGAAAAAATAAAGGTATAAGATTTTAATATTCTTGCACATAGCTTTTTTTTATTTTCTAATATTATCTTTTTTTTATTTAAACTTTGTCTTCATAGCAGGCAGCAGCACCAAATCACTCTCAAGAGGCACGCTCCCACCTCGGGTGATTTCTTCTTTTTCCTTTTTTCTTTTTCCAATGACAGATTGATGATGGTTTACGATGAAGAGTTGTGTATGTTCCTTACTATTTGATCTGATGTATATATTTGTAATGTTGTTGTTATTGGCATCTTTATCTGGTGTGGAGCCGTTGATGCAGAAAACCCAGAACCACACTATTATTGCCAGGATTCTAATTCCAGAACCACACTATTATTGCCAGGATTCTAATTGCTCTTCGGCAAAAAATTTTAATCTAATTCCCTCTCATCTTCAATTTTGCATCCAATAAAATCAGATGAAAATTTTTAAGTAATGGAGCATGAATTTTTCAACATAGAAAATGAATACCACATTAGAATCTTTGATCTGTTTATCTTCCAACTTCATTTAAAGTTCCAAATTTTTTTATCCGATGGAATGCAATTTTTTTGTTTAAAGCTACATTATTTATATTCATTAATTAGCTTTGGACAAAGAATAATTGTATGTGATTATTTTGTGTGTGTTTGAATTACAGTTTATAAATGAGAGTTTGCATAAAATTGATTTTACAAAATTGATTTTGATAAAATAAATGTTGTTTGGTAATTTTTGTATCAAAATTGATTATAGTAAAATAAATGTTGTTTGGTTTATACTATTTAAAATTACTTTTAGATAAAAAATTTCTAAAATAGACCTCAATTTAAATAATTTTTTATATAATCCTATCATTTTAATTTAGATATTTAAATAGATTTTATTAGTTAATTTAATAATAAAATTAATATTTACTTACTAAAATAAAAATAACATATAAAAAATAGATAAAATATATTTTTAAATATTAAATAAGAATGTAGTTTAGTATTTTGTTTATATCGTACTCTTATTCTAGTACTTTCAATAATCTTATTCTTAATATTAATTTGAAATCCAACATTTATGATTTTATTATTATCTATGATTAATTTTTTATTTAATTTATTTTTTAATAAAAGAGAGTACTAAAAATAATAAAAAATTAAATATTTACTTTATAGTAATTGAAACAAATCTGAAAATTCTTGATGATCTTTCTATATAGTATACTTTTAGTATTTTTTTTAGTATGCTATAATTTTTTACTATTATTATTATTATTATTATTATTATTATTTATAGTTAAATTTTTGTTCAATTTACAAACTAGCTAGTAGTTGGATTACTCAGTTTCTATATCAGTAGAATTTATCTGACAAAATGGACTCAATAATACTGACGATGACTTCGACAGTCTTATTGCATTACTCGCTCTAATTGCTTGATCTCTCTTTATTCAATTCACTAAATAGTATCCGCGAGGCATATTCTACTCTATAGTGGTCCACCTCCTCTTACTATATTTGTTCTTACATTTTTTCCAAGTTGGTTTCTCGCTGCCATTTTTTTCTGAAATGAAAAATACACCCAAAGATATCAGTAAGATACACCCATATATATGAGTCATATACACCATATATATCAGTAAGATAACCCATAGATGATCAGTAAGATACACCCATAGATATGAGTCAGATACACCCATATATATCAGTAAGATACACCCATAGATATGATTCAGATACACCCATATATATCAGTCATATATCACTCAAACATGCATCAATATACAATGTCAAGCAACATTACAAGGTCAAGCAATATACACCCATGGACAAGCAAATATAAGCAACTGCTGACTATTACAGTATATCAGTTCAGGAATATACATCCAACATTTTATGCCATATACACCCAACAAATTACTCCATATACACCCACCAAACTACGGAATATACCCCCAAAAATTAGTTACCAGAAGTAGAACACCTAGAAGAACTAAGAAGAACAGTGTAACATAGAACAAAGAATAACAGTAAAACCTAGAACAAGTAGAACATCATAAACTGTAAAATGAGACGTAGAGCAAGAAGAACAGTAAAACGTAAAACAACGTAGAAGAACAGTAAAATTTAGTTCGAAATCTGGAAAATATACAGGAATGGTAATGTAACGTACCTTGAGTATTATAGTTTTGTTTTCTCTGGAGATTCTTGATCGAGAGTTCTATGTTGTGTTGATGGAATTTTTGAATCTTAGCGACGAGTTGTATATCTTGAGTTTCGAATGTTGCTCGAAAATGGAAGAGTTGCGTTTTCTCTGAATAGCTTTGAGAAGTGGAAGAAGTGGAAGAGTCTGCCGTTAAGGGGCGGTTTACGCGAAGAGAAGTGTAACCATTTGAGTGGGAGTTCGTGAATGTTATGCTCTATTTAATATAATTAGTGTGCGTGTAGAATATTTGTGGGTTAGGGACTTGTAACATTTATAAGACCTTATTGTTTATATATGTAGCAGGTCCGACGTGGATATATATTATATGTGGAAAAAAATTTACCACTGATTAACATAAAATTTGCCATTTAAGTGAGCGAATTTTATAAAAATATTAAAGTTCATTATTACAGTGGACGGCCTTGTTTCAAAGTCCAAAAAAATGTGTTCTAAAACTTATGGATAAAATTATTTGTTTTGAAAAATAAATATATTTTTTTAATTTATTTCGAACAAGATTTATCTTGAATTTTTGTTTTTCGCGGACCAAAGGATTGGCTGGGTGAGAAAAAGCGGGGTTTGCATACGATCTTCAATAACCGAAACCCTAGCCTACGTCTGCCTTCTATCTCCCAGCCTTCTACATAACAAACAAATAAATCCTTTCTTCTCTGTGTTCATATTGTTGATGATGGAGTCGGCGGAAACAGGAGAATGCCTGTGGATGGTGACAAACGACTACATCTTTGGCATCCGCGTTGAGAAGTTAGAAAAATTGGGGAAGAATGAGGATAGGGATTGGAAATCCCATCTTGAGCAGGCTCCGTTTGATTTCTGTTTGAATCTTCCAGAGTCCAGCATGTTGGATTACTTTATCTTCGACTCGAAATTTTTCTTAGTCGGTAAGCAAACCGAATCTGGCACCAAGATCTACCAAATCACCTATGTCGGCGGCAACACGTTGGGCACATCTGAGGCAGTAGAGACGGGCGCAATCCCTCCGCTACCGACCGAAGACTTCATTTTCCTTGCAAACATTAAAGATGACGTTTACTTGTTGGAGCATGGTGCGGTACCACAGTTAGGAAGAAAGACGGGGTTATGGGTTTTATGTCCCAATCCCCGTCACCCGAGCTGGCATTCCGCGCCCGCTCCTCCAACCGAAGTAAACTCTGATGATTATAGTTTGCCTGTTGGTTTTGTGCTAAATGATAAATTCTTTTTGCATCCCCTGTCCGCACCAGGAATTGCATATCTCTACGATCCCCAACTTAAAGCATGGATTAAACTGGAGCGCACATTTTTTGTTCCTGGTTATGATCTTTTCGTGCGTGTGCGCTCCCTTGGGGATGTAGGCGATGGCAGTGTGGTGCTGACATGGAAACTGAAGGGTCTTCCCGTACGTGGTGTGAAATATGACATACAGGCTTTGCTGGTGGATAATAAAGATTATTGCATTCTTCGCCATCAAGGCCTTGATGAGTTGTGTGAGGCGATCCAACCATCATTCTTTGATGATTTTTCCTCTGAGCTCAACTTGGTTGACCTTGGCAACAGCAAAGTATGTGTTACCATCTCTGGTCTCGCAGAAGGCATTCCGTCCTTTTGCATTTTAGTAGTTGAATTAGGGTTGGTACAAGAGGAGCAAAGGTTCTTATCTGTGCGTGTACTCGTGAATCGAGTCTTCGATACGAGGCCTTATTTCTTAGGTGACCGCGTTCAAGTGCTCTACACCTCCTTTCTTTTCTCCCTCAGAAAGGGAATGCCTCGCAAACATCCATATTCCAAAGGTATAATGTTGCTTTTGTCAGCATGCTTCTTGTTATTCTGTAAGAGTTACCATTAAATTATATCCATCAAAAACATTGTTAGGGATTTGGTGAATAAATTTTCTTTATTTTTTAAAAGACTTGAGAACAAAATTACGTTACAGATTGCATCTCTCCAAGGAAAGAGCCCAAGCTAGCTGGTGGGACGAATCCAAGCAACCCAACAACAGCATTCGAACAAGAATGACTAACTTCAACCTGTTCATGTATGCTTTGTTTTATTGTTGTTCCCTCTGCTATGATTACTTGTTTTTCATTGGCGATCAGATTTTGAATACTGATGTGTTTATTCCGCTATTAAATAAAGTTAGACATGTTAGTAGGATTTCAATGTTCATATATCATTTTGAACTTTTTTAGGTTATAATCTTTTTCATTCACAAAATTGAGAAAATATCAAGTTTTAGTCAAAGAGAATAGATGAATCAATAAGAGCATATGAGTCAAGAGGAATAAGTGATGTATCTATTTAACTCGTGGCTTATTTCTCTTGCTCTTTCTTTCACTCTTCTTTCTTTTTGATATTTTAATAATTTACTTTTCTGAATTTTATATTTTTACTTTTTTTTTAAGTTAAGAATTTTCACATAAGGTGTTTGGAATTTGAGATAGATTTTACCTTTGTTGATGTCTTGATCTTTTCATAATTTTATTGTGGCATTTATAAAATGATATATGATCGTTTCTGTATAATTTTTAAATTTCATAAATTATTGGTACCATGTTGATTATAATTTATATAAGCCTTTATTGATAGAGAAAAATATACAATTCCAAATTTCCAACGCAGTTGACACTTTTGCTCTTTTTAAGTCTTTGATAGTCTTTTTCTTTGTAAAAACTTTGAGCTTTTTTTTCCTTGGTTTTAGAATTTCTTTTGGTTAAATTGCTATTAGTTATTGAATCATTATTTCAAAGCCAAGGTTATAGTAGGGGCCTGTTGACACTTAAAGGGTGAATGCTAAGATATGGTAGGGTCTTGTGGGGAAGGAGATGTTGATGTTGTCTAATTATCTTAGAATTCATTTAGTTTATTCAACAAATTATGCTCTTTTTCATTTGTTTTTTGGTGATTTGTTTCTCTGGCTTATTTAATTATATATGTTATGAGATTTATTGTTTGTGTTATTTCTAAATCTAGATGAATGAATGATAGTTAACGGAGATCACATCAAAATTTGAATTTGACAGAGGAGGTTGTTTTTGGTCTGCAGATTAAGTGTTATATGAAGCAGTTGTTGTCGATTCTCGGACATTGTCATTTTAGGGGTGTGATGTAACAAATAAGGTAAGGTAATTAAAAAAATATTCGAACAAAAAGCTATTCTTTATATACTCTTAAAAAAAAATATTCCTTAAATTTTATAAATTCTTTCGGATAAAATAAATCATGCATTGAAGAGAAACTAAGTCTAAAACCATACAAAATGATTTGTATATATATTGATATATTATATTACTATATAAAAAATATTTTGAGTACTCTGATGTTTTAAACCTTTTAGTAATTTTAACTATTGATTTTAATTATATATTATATATATTATAGTTGAGGTTAATAATTAAAATTACTATAATACTTGAAATACTTTTTATGATATATATTAAAATGATTATCAAAAAGAAGAAAGAAACACAAAACTAAGAATATATTGAATTGGGACGTGAATAATGTATAAAAAAGGAATAAAATAAACAATATAAATTTATTATATAATAGTGATGATATTATAGAATAATGATAACAATATATTTTATATAGTATATAGGATAACATGATGATCAAATAAAAGATATAGATTGAATTGAAATAATACATGCCAAGAAATTGCTGTAATAGTGTCGCGGTTTCTTCTTTGTTTAGCTTCTTCAGAAATCATTGTAGGATATAGCGGTTGCACGCTTTTCAATATAAACTGTTGTACTCTCCAACGGTTTACGGTTTACGTGTAATCCCTAATCCGTTATATCTCTTCCGCGTTTCTATAGAATTATAAAAGTTGCGTTTTCATTATTCATATGTTGTATTATAGTAATATTGTTTTTCAAATAATTTATTTCGATAACTTGTCTTATTTTTTTACATTAATTGATTGAATAATTATATAAAAGAACGAATGTGATTGTACCAAAAAATAAATTCTCTGGGCCATGTAAAACCCTCCCTTTAAGAGTCCAATAAAAATATCAAGACTCTTTGACCAAAGTAAAGAAAGCCAAAAAAAAAATATGATAAAATTAGTAAAATGAGAGGTTATTATACTTGAATTTGTAGAAAAAATAAAATAAAATGATAAGATAAGTGATTAATAATTACTAAATTTGTAATTTTTATCATATATACATTTTATTATTTTAATTTAAGAGTTATTAATCTCTTATTTTATTACTTTATTAACTCTCATAATTTAAAAGATCTTTAGCTAGTATACTTATATGTATATGTTTAGGGTGCAACTAAATTTTTACTATTCGAATTATATTATTGAATAAAATTGCTAAATATTAGTGAATATTCACATAAAATTATAGATAAAAATTACTAAATAATCAGACATATTTTATTAAATCACTTAACATAATAAGTGTAAATATCACACGTGTTCTCGGACTAATATTAGTGAATATTCACATAAAATTATAGATAAAAATCACTAAATAATCAGACATATTTCAACTCATCAATTGCTGCCGTGGCGGAAGACTACTTTTAGGACATTTTCTCCTCAACTGCCCAGACTGACCCGGACCCCCTGTTCTCGGACTTTGAGCCTAAGGTTATAGCTTCCATGAACCGTAGGTTACAAAGACCAGTCACTATTGAGAAAGTTAAGCGAGCCACTTTTAGTGGGTGCCCCGGGAGAAGATGGTATGATTGCAAAGTTCTTTCAATTCTTTTGGGATATAGTGGGTGCAGATGTTTTTCGAGCAGTTCGCAGTTTCTTTCAAGGGGGAAAAATTTTAAAAAGCTTCAACCTTACACATATCTGTCTCATCCCAAAAGTGCCAGATGCTACTACAATGACACAGGTTAGACCCATCAGTTTGTCTACAGTCATTTACAAAATTATTTCTAAAGTTTTCGTCCATAGACTATAGGATTGCATGAATAAACTAATTAGTCCTACCCAAAGTGCCTTTATCAAGAGCCGCTTAATTTCAGATAATATCTTGATTGCTCATGAATGTATGCACTATCTAAAGAATAAAAAGTCAGGTCTGTAGCATGAAATGGCAGTCAAGTTAGATATAAGTAAAGCATATGATAGAGTAGAGTGGCATTTTCTATGGTTCATTTTAGCTAAGTTCGGATTCGGTGAAAGGTGGATAAACTGGATTCATGAATTAGTAACTACCGTTTCTTATTCTGTTGTTGTGGAAGGACAACCCTTTGGTTATTTCAAACCAACTAGAGGCATCCGCCAAGGTGACCCTCTATCCCCCTATCTTTTTCTTTTCTGTGCAGAAGGTCTTTCCTTCTTGCTACACAAAGCGGAATTAAGCGATAGAATTCAAGGAATTCAGGTGTGCAGAAGAAGTCCTACTATTAGCCATCTCCTTTTTGCTGATGATTCTATTCTATTCTCTAAGGCAACAGAATATGGTTGTGAACAAATTCTAAATACCCTGAGTGAATACGAGAGGGTTAGTGGACAACAAGTGAATCTCAACAAATCCTCGATATTCTTTAGCAACAATACCCCAAGTCATATCCGGCTCCAGGTGGCAGCCAAGCTACATATTGAACATATCGGTGCACAGGACAAATATTTGGGCCTTCCTTCTTTAATTAACAAATCTAAAAAAGCTACATTCAGCTTGATTAAGGAAAAGGTTCAGAAAAAGGTTCAAGGATGGCAGAAGAATATGGTGTCAAACGCAGGAAGAAATGTTTTACTCAAGGCTGTTGGGGAAGCTGTTCCAATCTATACACTCTCCTGTTTCAGATTGCTAGACACACTCATTAATGAAATTCATAGAATTCTTACTCAGTACTGGTGGGGTCAAAAAAGAACAGAACGGAGAATGGTTTGGATTGGCTGGGATACAATGTCCAGACCTAAGAAGGAGGGGGAACTAGGCCTGAAAGATTTGAGGGCTCAGAACCTCGCTTTATTAGGAAAACAGTACTGGAGGATTGCTTCTCAGCCTAATTCTATCCTAGCAAGAACACTGAAAGGTAAATACTTTAAGTACAGCAATGCGATAAGTGCAGAGTTAGGAGGCTTACCTTCTTGGGGCTGGCGCAACATCTTAGAGGGCCGAACAGTTGTTGAAAAAGGCCTGAATTGGAGGGTTGGATCTGGTAGTTCCATCCGAGTATTTAGCGACCCTTGGTTACCTCCGCCGTATCCGTTCCGTATCCCTTTGTCACAACCTATTACCCCGCAGAATCCGGTCTTCTGGGTAAAAGATCTTATGCTGCCTGATAGAAATTACAACCTGATTGCCTACAGTTTTTCCCCTGAAATTCAAAGCAGAATCTACTGAATTCAACTTGTAGATGGAGAAGATGTGCTTCAATGGAGCCTCAACAAATCTAAAAAGTATGACACAGTCTCAGGTTATAACATTGCTTACCTATTTTTTCACCCTCCACTAGAGCACTGCCCTGACCACATGAAGCAAAAGCATATTTGGAAGCACTTGGGGAAGCTGAAAGTCACTCCCAGTGTGAAGATGTTCCTCTGAAAATGCCTCCATGGTCGAATTCCAGTGCTAGAATTCATCCATCGCAGATTTCCAAGTACAAGTTCTCTTTGCCCTTATTGTCACACACAATCAGAGTCAATCACCCACTGCCTAATTACATGCAACAAAGCTCAAGACATTTGGAGTAGAAGCCAGATTTACCTGTACCTTCCACATCCTACCGGTGACTAGTTCTTTGAATGGTGGCAAGAATTGAAGACAAAGCTTGAGCGGCAACATGATGGAGAGAGGTTGATGGGTTTTGTGGCAAGTATCTGTTGGAACATATGGAAGGCAAGAAACCTTTGGGTCTTTGAGCACACAAAGCAAACGCCAGAAGAGACGCTTCAAATGTCGGTAACCCTGGCGCAACAGTTCACCTCTCTAGCCTAAACTCACTGTCTTAGGTTTTTGTTTTTTTCCCAATTCTCCCTTCTAAGTTTAGTTCAGTTTTGTTCACTTTGCCTTTAGTGAGTTTTTTTTATTTGGGAAACCCCCACTTTTCTATCTCATGTCCTGCATTTGGACATTTGTACCACTTTTATGATGCAATAAAAGTCTTTTTTAACTTTGAAAAAAAAATATCACACGTGTTATATTTATGTGAAAACATTTTATGTCAATTACTCTCATAAATCTAATACTATCTAATACTATCTAATCTAATACTATTCTTCTAATAGAGGGTTTTAAATTAGTGGAATTTCACCGTATCAATCCTTTTAGCTATGAAAGTACTGTTCATGATATGTATATCATTCACCACATGACATACAATGATTCATACATACATTTTTATTGGCTAATTGGCTTATGTCATCCATTACATGCCATGTTTCAATTTATTCGTACACTTATTGGCTCCTTTCACAGTTGAGTTCCACTAAGAGTGAGCGTAAAATTTTAAATTTTGAATTCAAAATCAAAATTGAAAAGGGATTTAGGTTATTTTTTTCTCATTCTCTTCTTCTTCAGCTCCTCCTCTTCTGTTTTTCTTCTTCTTCAGATCTCTTTATCACCGGATAGTTTTTCTGTCATTTGGTGATGTCGTGCTAAGATCATGGTAGTCACTGATGTGGTGGTGGTGGATACAGAGGAGGAAACGGTGAAAGAGAGTAAATCGATGGAAAGAACTGAGCGGTTGCCACAGAAAACACATGCAGCGTGAGTAGGCAAGAGGAGAGCATAGCAGCTGCGGCGACAAGAACAGAGCGGTTATATCTATTTATTTCCTGTCACGGTGAAAGGGACAACAGCAATGGTAGTAGGGTTACGGCAGTCGAAGAGGTTGCGGCGACAACTATGGTAGTCGAGGAGTCTAAGGCAACGGTGGGCTCAGTGGTCACAGTGGAGTTCGTGGTAAGAGTTGACATGGTGATGGTGGATAAGGTGAAAGATGTGATGACGGTCGTACATGTACAGCCATGGTGGGCTGGATCAAGGATTGCAACCAGGGAGGAGGCAGATGCCAAGGTAGGTACGGCAGCGTTTGTGGCGGCGGAAGCTGCTACAACTATGGGAATTTTCTGCCCAACAAGCCATCTGAGAAAATAAAGGTAGAAGATTTTAATATCCCTACACATAGCTTTTTTTATTTTTTAATATTATCTTTTTTTATTTAAACTGTGTCTTCATAGCAGGCAGCAGCACCAGATCACTCTCAAGAGGCACGCTCCCACCTTGGGTGATTTCTTCTTTTTCCTTTTTTCTTTTTCCAATGACAGATTGATGATGGTTTACGATGAAGAGTTGTGTATGTTCCTTACTATTTGATCTGATGTATATATTTGTAATGTTGTTGTTATTGGCGTCTTTATCTGGTGTGGAGCCGTTGATGCAAAAAACCCAGAACCACACTATTATTGCTAAGATTCTAATTCTAGAACCACACTATTATTGCCAGGATTCTAATTGCTCTTCGGCAAAAAATTTTAATCTAATTCCCTCTCATCTTTAATTTTGCATCCAATAAAATCATATGAGAATTTTTAAGTAATGGAGCATGAATTTTTCAACAAAGAAAATGAATACCACATTGGAATCTTTGATTGTTGTTTATCTTCCAGCTTCATTTAAAGTTTCAAATTTTTTTATCTGAGTCATAGAATTTTTTTTGAAAGAATTGGTTTGGGTGCAGGGTGTGGGAACAAAATGAATCTAATGACATGATGATTTCAAAGAATCAACATGATTAAGAACTTGGAAATGAACAAATGAGATTGTAATTCAAGATTCTTCTTTTTGTTATCAAAGTAGTAATATTTAATTTTTGGCATTCAAGCTTCTCTTTTCATTTTTTTGCTTAGATTTGGTTGCAATTAAAGCTTTTTTTTTTTGCTCAATTGTTTGCTCAGGTTAATTTATTTCTATATATTTATGTTGAGCCAGCAGCTTCTCTTAATGATTCCTACTAAATTTCATATTTAGAACAACTTCCTCTGCTGACTAAGTTTTACTTCTTCTTTATTTTCTTTTTATTTTTATTTTTTATTTTTTTAAAATTATTTTCATTTTAATCAAGTAGCTAACTAAAACTGTTGTTGAATCTGAATAGACATGCTCATATTTAATTGATTTATGGAAACATTTAAACAAATTTATTTATCAGAATGTTACGTATTGAAATCGTGTCCGACGTCCAATGTCTCTAGAACGATGAAGTTCACACTTAGTTACTGCCTATAGAAATCTTTGGTCTATTCAATTAATTACTCTCCATTCTATTTTCATATTGACTTAATTAATCAGCACAAAAGCCTTTTTATTTATCAATCACTTCTTTATATCATTGGTGATAGTTAATTAAATCTACGTTAAGCTTTATTTTTTAATTTTATGATTTGATTAATTTTGAAACTACCTTTTTGATGAGAGAAAAACTTGATATTATGGGATTTCAAATTCAGAAGACTTTTAGTTAATCATGTTTTAATAATTTTTTTTGCTTTTCAGGTAAAAGGTGATTTTTTGAGCTAGCTTGGGTTCAAATCTAACGCTTATGAGATAGTATTTAATTTTAAAGCCATATCTTAACCTCCCCAAGATAATGGGGACGGTTAGCACCCTAAAGATACGGCGCTACACCAACGGTGGTTATTGGCTCACCACTATAAATACACTGACACCCCTCAGGTATCTCTAAGTCCAATACTCTCTAAAGACCTGCTTACACCCTTGCTAACTTAGGCATCAGAGTGTCTTTGCAGGTACCACCCCCCATTCACACGCGAGCACTAGTCGGACGGAGCCTCCCGAGTTGCGTACCTACCCGGAGTTCTCCTCCATCACACACTTGGGCCGCCAAACGCCATTCGTCGTATTAATCTCCGGTTACCTACCGTAACATTCGCGCCGTTGCCGAGGACCGAGAGATCACTCAACGATGGCGGATAGACCCCACGAAGAAGGCCATGTGGAAATAGATTCTGAACAAGAGAATCTAGACATGGGCAATGGCAATGAAGACAATGATCAACACAGAGAGGGCACCTCCGGAGTAAAGAATCCGAAGGTAAATTCCTCAGATGGACGTGAATCAGAAAAGGGCGGACCACCTCATGTAACTGAACTAATGGGATTGGTCCATAGCCGCTTGGAGCAATTGGAACAAGAGCGGGAGAGGCAAAAGGAAACCGAAAGGTACCTTAAAGAGGAGATGGAACGGCGAAAAGAGTTAGAAAGGAAACTCTTGCAGCTAGAATCCTCCCTCAAGAACTCCCGCGATGAAGGAGAAGATCAACTCCCGGGCGGAGAAGATCCTTTCAGCGAGGACATCATGAGGGCAAAAGTTCCAAGGAACTTCAAAAGCCCTGATATGGACCTCTATGATGGAACTACGGATCCAAAGCATCATCTTAGCAACTTCAAAAGTCGGATGTATCTAGCGGATGCCTCCGACGCTACGAGATGCAAGGCTTTCCCGACCACTTTATCAAAAGCAGCGATGAAGTGGTTCGATAGCCTCCCCCCGAGATCCATCACTAGTTTTGAAGACCTCTCGAGGAAATTCTTGATGAGGTTCTCAATCCAAAAAGA
>NC_029779.3:42906365-42910464 GCF_000817695.3 Arachis duranensis | reverse complement strand
AAGGCATGTTTAGAGATCCAAGACCTGCCCACAGAGGCAGTGATAATGGGGTTAGTCAACGGACTTAGAGAGGGCCCCTTCTCACAGTCCATATCTAAAAGACACCCCGTTTCTCTAAGTGATGTACAAGAAAGGGCCGAGAAGTACATCAACATGGAAGAGAATGCAAAATTAAGGGACCTGAGCTGGCGACCTGGACCCACTTCCTCATCCAAGGAGAGGGAAAGGGAAGCCAAGAAGAAGGAAGAGCTCGGTCTCGAGAGGCCCAGGAAATATCACTCTTATACTCCTCTAAAGACTTCTATAGTGGATGTATACAGAGAAATTTGCAACACTGAAAGGCTGCCACCCCCAAGACCTATTAAAAATAAAAAAGGGGGAAGCCGTGGTGAGTATTGCGAGTACCATAAAATATATGGTCACTCCACCAACGACTGTTACGACCTCAAAAATGTGATAGAAAAGCTGGCTAGAGAAGGTCGGCTTGACAGATATCTCATAGAAAGGTCGGACGGTCATGGGAAGAGGAAGCGAGATGATATCGACAGAAGAGACCCACCACCGTCGACTCCTGAGAGACATATCCATATGATCTCAGGAGGATTTGCGGGAGGCGGAATCACTAAATCTTCTCGCAAGAGACATCTCAAAGAGTCTACCAAGTCGGGGAGGAAACGCCCGACCTCCCCACTATATCATTCACAAAAGAAGATGGGCAAGGGATAATCCCCGGGCACGACGATCCCGTGGTGATAACCATGATCCTAGCTAATGCCCATCTCCACAGAACCCTAGTAGACCAGGGAAGCTCGGCGGACATCCTTTTCAAGCCCGCCTTCGACAAGCTAGGGTTAGATGAAAAAGAGTTGAGAGCTTACCCTGACACCCTATATGGGTTAGGGGATACGCCAATAAAACCACTGGGATTTTTGCCCCTTCACACAACTTTCGGAAAAGGGGAAAAATCAAGGACTCTGAGCATAGACTTCATAGTCATCGATGAAGGGTCAGCTTACAATGCCTTAATTGGCAGAACTACCCTTAATCGACTCGGAGCAGTGGTATCAACTCCTCACCTCTGCATGAAATTCCCGACTCCAGGAGGAATAGCAACGGTGAGGGGGGATCAAAAATTGGCAAGGAAGTGCTATAACAAAAGCCTGAATCTGAGAGGGAAGGGCAAAGAAGTCCACACCATAGAATTAGGTGGTGCAAGGACCAGAGAAGAGCTACGACCCCAACCGGGAGGAAAAACCGAGGAGATACAAATCGGTGAGGAGGAAGGAAAAAACACTTTCATAGGAGCCAACCTAGGGGAAACCCTGAAACAAAGGTTGGGTGAACTCCTGAGAGCTAATTCCGACCTCTTCGCCTGGAAGGCCTCCGACATGCCCGGGATTGATCCCGAGCTCATGTCCCATAGGCTCTCGGTTTACCCAGGGTCTCGACCTGTACAGCAAAGATGACGCAAGCTCGGCCCAAAGAGGGCCTCCATAGTGGAAGAGCAAGTACAGGCGCTCCTGGAAGCCGGCTTTATCAGAGAGGTCAAATACCCAACATGGCTAGCCAATGTAGTGCTAGTCAAAAAACAAAATGGTAAATGGAGAATGTGCGTCGACTATACCGACTTGAATAAGGCATGTCCTAAGGACCCTTATCCCCTACCGAGTATTGATACCCTGGTGGACTCCAGCTCAGGGTACCAATACCTATCATTCATGGACGCCTACTCGGGATACAACCAAATCCCGATGCACGAACCCGACCAGGAGAAGACATCGTTCATCACACCGAAAGCCAACTACTGCTACGTGGTCATGCCATTCGGATTGAAGAATGCAGGAGCCACGTACCAGAGGCTGATGAACAAAGTGTTTTCCCCCCATCTAGGGAACCTAATGGAGGTATACGTCGACGACATGCTAGTAAAAACCAAGCAAGAAGTCGACCTCTTAACCGACCTCTCACAAGTCTTCGACACTATAAGGTTGCATGGGATGAGACTAAATCCCGCAAAATGTGCCTTCGCAGTAGAAGCAGAAAAATTTCTAGGGTTCATGCTAACACAAAGAGGGATTGAAGCCAATCCCGACAAATGCAGAGCCATCCTAGAAATGAAAAGTCCGACTTGTTTGAGAGAGGTTCAACAGCTCAATGGCCGACTTGCAGCCCTCTCCAGATTCTTGGCGGGTTCGGCACTAAAATCCCTTCCATTATTCTCCCTATTAAGGAAGGGATGCCAATTTGAATGGACTCCGGAATGTGAGGAGGCGTTCCAAGAATTCAAACAATTCTTAAGCCAACCTCCTATCTTGACCCGACCAGTACCGGGAAAAGACCTCGTCCTATACCTATCCGTCGCAAATAGAGCTGTCTCATCAGCCCTGATCAGAGAAGACGAGGTCGGGCAACACCCGGTCTATTTCACCAGTAAGGTTCTACAAGGTCCTGAGCTAAGGTACCACAAACTAGAGAAGTTTGCTTACTCCTTAGTGATAGCCTCAAGAAGGCTACGACCTTACTTCCAGGCTCACACAATAAGAGTCCGTACGAACCAGCCCATGAAGCAAAT
Source organism: Arachis duranensis (assembly GCF_000817695.3). Lineage (NCBI taxonomy): Eukaryota > Viridiplantae > Streptophyta > Magnoliopsida > Fabales > Fabaceae > Arachis > Arachis duranensis. The sequence goes on along the minus strand of NC_029779.3, from coordinate 42,907,892 downwards.
CCTCCAAAAGACGGATGTTGCAGGGAGAATGGTTCAATGGGCGATAGAGCTCTCCGAGTTCGATTTGAGATACGAAACTCGGACTGCAATTAAAGCCCAGTGCCTCGCCGACTTCATTGCAGAATACGCAGGCGAACAAGAGGAAAAACCGACTACATGGGAACTCTATGTAGACGGATCCTCCAACAAAACAGGAAGCGGCGCAGGCATAATATTGGTAGATGGAAAAGGAACCCAGATAGAGGTTTTCTTAAAATTTGACTTTCCGGCTTCAAACAATCAGGCAGAATATGAAGCCTTGATTGCAGGACTAAAGTTAGCAGAAGAAGTTGGCGCCTCAAAGGTGACGATCTACAGCGACTCACAAGTGGTGACTTCCCAAATAAATGGGGAATATCAGGCAAAGGACCCCAATATCAAGAAATACTTGGAAAAAACCTTGGAACACCTAGGGCACTTTGCGGAAACCGAGGTCAAGCACATAACTCGGGATCTAAATAGCAGAGCTGACGCCCTATCCAAGTTAGCAAGTACCAAACCCGGAGGGAACAACAGAAGCCTGATTCAAGAAACCCTCCAAGAGCCCTCGGTATCAAAAGCAGAAGAGGAACAAGAGATACTTGAGGTAGTCGGCCTAAACCTCGGATGGATGAATCCCTTAGTCGAATACCTGAAATTCGACATCCTCCCCAAAGAGGAGAAGGAAGCTAAAAAGATCCGAAGGGAAGCACAACATTATACTTTGGTGAGAAATGTCCTTTACAGAAGAGGGATATCAACACCATTGCTGAAGTGCGTACCGACCTCAAGAACCACCGAGGTGTTGGAAGAAGTACACAGTGGGATCTGCGGAAACCATCTCGGAGCAAGGTCGCTGGCCAGAAAAGTAATCCGAGCAGGATTCTACTGGCCGACCTTGCAGAAAGATGCAACAGACTTTGTGAAAAAATGCCAGCCATGCCAGATGCATGCAAATTTCCACGTGGCTCCACCAGAAGAGCTCATTAGTATAACTTCCCCCTGGCCTTTCGCAAAATGGGGGATGGATCTGTTAGGTCCTTTTCCCCAAGCACCAGGGCAAGTTAAATACTTAATCGTGGGGATAGATTACTTCACAAAGTAGATAGAAGCAGAACCGTTAGCCACTATCACCGCTCAGAGAAGTCGCAGGTTCCTCTACAAAAACATCATCACAAGGTATGGGATACCTTATTCCATCACCACAGATAATGGAACCCAATTCACCGACGCCACCTTCAGAAACCTGGTAGCCAGTATGAAAATCAAACATCAATTCACCTCGGTAGAGCACCCACAAGCCAATGGGCAAGCCGAGGCAGCTAACAAGGTCATACTGGCAGGTTTGAAGAAAAGATTACAGGAAGCGAAGGGAGCTTGGGCTGAAGAGCTCCCTCAAGTGCTGTGGGCTTATAGGACAACACCCCAATCCGCCACAGGAGAAACACCCTTCCGACTGGTATACGGCGTAGAAGCCATGATTCCTATAGAAATCAGTGAGCAAAGCCC
>NC_029779.3:42877929-42906092 GCF_000817695.3 Arachis duranensis | reverse complement strand
TAGAAGCGAACTCTACTCCCTGATGTACTCTTTTCCCAGCTTCATGATTTTTTCCCAAAAAAGGGTTTTTTCTGGAGAGGGGTTTTTAACGAGGCATCATAGTAGAGGCTAAGGGAAAATATGCTGTCAAGACCCTTAGTAGCAAAAAGGTACCTTCCCGATTAATAAAGATCTTTTTCATTACTATATTTCTCTTAAATATCCTCCTCTATTTTTATAAGTCTTTCTACGAAACGCGCCGACTTAAGCTCAACAAAGCGTGAAAATCCCATGAACCGACCTAACATGGTCGTCAGGATAAAACGACGAGGTACAAGTCGGCGTAAAGAGGTTATACAAGTTGATCGTATTAAACTCGGAAACTATCCGACTCTTAAGTCGAAAGGAAATCCGAGTAAAACAAACTCGAAAGAGCTCTGAGTAAAAGAAAATCGAGCTCCGAGTAGATGAAAAGCGCATCACAAAAATAACCTAAGTCATAAAAGCTCACTATAGCAAAGTTGAGTATAAAGGATAACAAAAGAGATATGAAAACCTGAAAAGTTTGAAGTTTGCATACAAGCCTTTGCACGAAAAAGGCTCAAGAAAACAATGCAAGCTAACAAAAGGTTTTTTCGAAAAGATCAAACATATTTCAAAGCAGAAAAGCATGTACACGCGCAAAGTAACTCAAACCCTTATCCAAAAAAGGGTGCACCTACTTTGATTAGAAAACCCTTATCCAAAAAAGGGGCATTTATTTTGTTTAAAACCCTTATCCAAAAAGGGCAACAAACAGAATATTTTGTTTACGACCTTAAAAGGCCAGAAACAAATTGTTCACAACCACCAGCAAATAAATAGAAGTTTAAAAAAAAAGGGGGACCCACAGGCCGGGCCCCCATATAGCCACAAAAATAAAGAAGTCATTTTTTGGACGGAGTAGAGGAATCACCACCACCAGGAGGAACACCACCAGGACCGGACAGGATGTAGTGGAGAAAGGTCCAAGTCGGGGGCTATGACCCTGACCTGCTCCAAGAAAATTCTCCAAGACTCCTCGGCACCCTCGGCGATAGAGTCCTCCAACTCAGTATAAGCATTCCGAGAGTTCATCAAATCCTTCCTCACCTCCACCATATCTTTAAATAAGCTTTGATAACTCTCCTGGGCTGCCTTCCTCAGATTCACCTCCATAGTGCATTGGGCTCGCAGCTGGCTCTCCTTCTCCCGGAGGTCATCTCTCTCCTTCCTCAACTTATCCCTCTCCTCCTTCAACTCCTCTTGATGCTTTTCAAACAAAAGAAGCCTCTCCTCCAGCTCCCAACCTTTGAGGTAGTCCCCAAGGAGCTGAGGGGAGTCTTCTCGAAGATATCCAAAAGTTTGCCACAAACTCCCGCCGCCCTAAAGCTCTCCTCGGCCAGAGCGGTAAGGTGGTTCCGAACAGAAGCATCATCCATACTTATAAGAGGATAGATGTTCTTTCGGACGAATGCTTGAGCATCCGCCTTAACACCACCTTCCCAAGAAGGGCCAGACTCTGAAGTCTTGCGCTTCTTCTTCTCCGGCTCGGAAAGTAGTTGGGCAGAAGGGAGTGGTCGAGCCAAACTTGAGGAGGAGGAAATAATAATAGGTTGAGAGGGAGTACCCACATTTCTAGGAGGAGGAGGAGGAGGAGGAGGAGAGACGACCGCCTTGCCACCCCCGGACCTAGTCCGGGACTTTGCCTTAGCTTCCTGAACCCTTTGGTAAGCCTCCTGAGCATTCTTTTTTGCCATATCTACAAAAGAAACAATCAAGTCACAAGTCGGTAAAAGACAAGTCGGCAAAAAAGAAGTCGGTGAAATACAACTCGGAAATAGGAAATGCATGCGCTACCTATGCAAGATTGAACAAAAGTCGACATCCCCTGAAGGATTTTTCTCGTATCTAAGTATGGGGCCCTCCCCCATGCTTCCCGGAAAAACCCCACAATGGCCGCCTCCACCTCGTCTAGGTCATCTAGACCAATCTTTTCACAAGGGGTGGCCGGCAGCCAGTAAAGGGGAAAGCGAGGGGAGGAATGCTCGTCCAGAAAAAAGGGGTGGTGACCCTCTACAGCTTGAACCTTGAAGAAGAAATTTTTGAAGTCGTGGAAAGATTCGTCAAAAAGGGTGAAAATCCTCCGACCTTGAATGGCTCGGAAGGATACCCATTGTTGTTTGTTGTTTAGCCCACTAAAGGGCTTAGTCATATGGAAAAGATAAAAGAAGATTCTCAAGGAAGTCGGGAAGTCCAGAGCGTGGCTTATAAACTGGTAAATCTTCAAAAAACCCCAGGAATTGGGGTGGAGTTGAGTAGGGGCAACCTTACAGTGGTGCAAAATGGATATCTCGAAATCTGTGAAAGGAAGAAAAACCCCAAACGGGTGATCATACATTCATACATGAAGAAAAAATGAGGGGCCGCCTCATTAACTCTCCCAAAACAGACCCGGTTTTCAGGACCCGAGACTATCAGTTCATATTTGGGCTCGTCCTCATCCGAAGTACAGAGCCTGTGATGAGTACGAAGATGGGTGATAAACTCAGCGTCAACCAACGGTTCCTCCCCAAGGACCGTAACGTCAACCCACTGAGAAAGAATGTCTACAGAAGCCATTTTTTACGTAAAGAAAGGTGGCAGAAAACCTACAAAAGGAAAAAGAAAAAGAAAATCAAAAAACACGGCCACTAAAGAAGAGAGATTCGAAACTAGAATCTACGGGTCAACCTATCTACTCGCAAAACAAAACATGCAAACATAAAGCATGACATGGAAAAAGCAAAACTAACCTTTATCCAAAAAGGAGGTTGGTGAAGGGCAGAAGTCTTCGAACGCAAGGATGCAATACGAACAAGATAAAGAGAAAGTTTGAAAGATTGCAGAAACGGAAAATGGAAAGAGAGGGAAAGTATTTATAAAAAAAGGCTAAGGGGCATAATGGTAAAAAGCGAAGCAGTCATTAATGAGACTGCACCGTTACCAAAGCCCTCAATCCCTAAATGATCCCTCAACGGACACGACGTTCGAATTGACGTAACTGTCAGAAACCAAAAGTCGCGAGAATCACGTCGGTTCCCAAGATCCGTGTTCTTTCAAACAAGTCGACTACGCACCCGAGTTGAATACTTGAACCCAAACTTTAAAGAAAATTTGGGCTCAAGTAGGGGCACTGTTCATACCCTGGTCCAATACAAAGGCCCAGGTCCAACTAAAAGGCCTAATCCAAAGGATTAGAGCCTAGCTAAGTACCGACCTTCACGTAAGAAGTCGGTATCAACCACGACTTGGTCAGAAGAGGTCGGATGAAAGATTAGCTGGCAGATAAACACTCATTCAGATGAGTAACTGCCCCTAAAATCTCTCTAACCGCCTCATAAAGCTATATCTTAACCTCCCCAAGATAATGGGGACGGTTACCACCCTAAAGATACGGCACTACACCAACGGTGGTTATTGGCTCATCTCTATAAATACACTGACACTCCCTCAGGTATCTCTAAGTCCAATACTCTCTAAGACCTGCTTGCACTCTTGCTAACTTAGGCATCGGAGTGTCTTTGCAGGTACCACCCCCCATTCTCACGCGAGCACAAGTCGGACGGAGCCTCCCGAGTTGCGGACCTACCCGGAGTTCTCCTCCATCACACACTTGGGCCGCCAAACGCCATTCGTCGTATTAATCTCCGGTTACCTACCGTAACAATAACATACATGAAGGATAAAATTGGTAAAAGATAAATAAATAGTTAGTATCCATGGCTAAAAGCCCGTTAGGAAAATGCAGAAGTTAAAAATAGTTGCTTCTTGTAAACGTTGATTTTGATAGTAAAATCACTTCTGCATTCACAGAAAAAAGGTTTTTCAAACTAAAAATTGAAGCTTTCAAGAAGTCTAAACGTATCTTTTCTCTTCCAACGAGTTCCCAAACACACCCTTTGTTGGATTTCTGCTCTAGTATTTCATGAAAGCAAAGCATCAAAAAGCGCTCATGGCCTAATGTATAAGGTGTCTGACTTCTAATCAGGCAATTGTGAGTTTGAGTTCCCATTGGACGTCTGATTTTTTTTTGGTAAATTGGACGTGTGATTTTTATTTGTTCTTTTTCTTGTTGGGCCAAAAAGTCTTTAATAGGCCTTACATCGATGAAAAAGATATGGGAGTGGATCTTCTCCAGTGAGAAAAAAACTGGATGGTATCCAGTGTTTAATCTAACCATTCACTGTTCTCTCTCTCTTATTTATTTTTGGTCCCACTCATAAAATTAAAGGTGAGAGATCACACTGTATTCTATCAATTGTTAAAAAAACTGGAGAGGATCCTTTTCCAAAAGATATTTGTATGAAGTCTACAAAGTTTTTTTTTTTGCCTTGTTAATTAATATAATAAAAGAGTAGATATAGTATATTTAGTATTCAACCCTATCGTTTTCCTTATATCATGTAAAAATAAGAATTAATCTCTACATACAAACTTTTTTACTATATAAGTTATGTAAGTCTTGAAAATTTCTAATCCCTAAAACGGGCCTCTTATGGCACGTATGTTTCACGCACCTCCTTAACAGATTTTTCAATCAATCAACGCGCGAATCTATAACTTCATTTTTCAAAAAAATTTCATTTTCTTTTTTGGATTCCTTCTGCGTTTTCTTACTTTCTCTCTTCGATATTTTTCGTGCATTTCTCTCTCCCTTTTCCTTCACTGTTTACGTAAGTTGTTCTCTCTATTCTTTTTCTTTGTTTCTTCGTTTTTCATTGTTTATGAAATCAAGTTCTGAAATCATTTTGAAGATAATGGATGATTCAACTTCAGATTATCAGCTGAACCACAGCGAAATGGATTTTGAATTTGAATTCAATGAAGTTCTGAGGTGCGGTTTAATTCCAATTAATAATTGAATCTGAATTTGAATCCAGTTAGTAGTTTATGATTGTGTAGCTGAATAATGGGCTAACCTTGATACCTTGTCTGTAAAATTTGCTGTTCATTGTTTCTTATTTGAATTGAATCTACTATACTAGCTCTGATGAATTTTTTGCATTTTATATCAAGGATGTAAATCAAGAATATTTTGGTGTATTTCAGGAAAGTTTGGGTGTATTTACAATTTAAGACTTTTCATCTCATTAAGGGTGAATTGTCTTATTATTTTGGTTGAATTGTTTTAGTTTCTATTTATTGATATTTCATGAATCTGATTTTTATTATTTTTTATAATAGTTTTATTGTTGTATTTGCATTCTATAGTTTATGCTTGTTTTAATATGGTGTATTTTGCAGCAAATCTATAGTGTTGATGAGTAGTTTGTATCCAAGGTTGGGATGACTTTTAACACCCTTGAAGATGCTGCAAAATTCTACAAGGATTATGCGAAGGCTGCAGGTTTTTCTTCAAGAATTCGGAGCACAAATAAAAAGAAAAATGAAATTAAGAATCAATTGATTACATGTAGCATAGAGGAAAAATGGAAATTGAAAATATCTCCGACTGAGAAGAAATCCCTCAGCTGGATTTGAAGAAGGAAAATCGAAAAAATCTTTATTGTTTTGAGTCCAATCAAGTGGTTGAGGTGTGGTTCAATTCAGAAGAAAAAAATATAGTATTAGAGGAAATATTTATCTGTCTTTGCAACAAATTTGGGTGTAACACGAAGATATTTGGGTGTAAGATAAAGATATTTGGGTGTATTTGTAAGAATTTTGGGTGTATTTTTATTCTGATAAGTTACTTATAACTTAAAACTCTTCATGTTCCTCTTCCTCATCTTCTGTTTCTTTTTTTCAACCTCATCACTATTTTTTTCTTCTTTTTTCTTTTATTCATCTTTTCTTTTTTGCTTTACCTTCTCAAGTTTTTTCTTATTTTACTCTCTTAACAAGAATAAAAACCAAAAAATCAAACAAAGAATTAGAAGAAACATATAATGTTGTAAAATTACTTGGAAGAGGATGAACTTACATTCATTTAACTAAAAGAAAGAAAAAAATAAGGAAAAGAAAAAGAAGAAAAAATGCAGTATTAGAAAAAATATTTTTCTTACAAAAATGTTATTTGTACACTAAAATCAGTCACCAATGTATTTGTGTATAAATACATGTGTGTTTTAATTTATTTTCAATGTATATTTGTATTCCAGTATGTATTTTATACTGGTAGCTGACTTTGGTGGCTGGTTTTAGTGTAGACGTAGCATAACTCATTTTTGTATTTGCAGCAAATTTGGATGTAAAACGAAAATATTTGGGTGTAATACGAAGATATTTAGGTGTAAAATGAATATATTTGGGTGTATTTTTATTCTGATAAGTTCTGCATAGTTCAGAACTCTTCTTCTTCATCCTCCTCATCTTCTGCTGCTTCTTTTTTTCATCATCATCACCATAGTCTTCTTCTTTTTTTCTTATTCATCTTTTTCTTTTTTTACCTTCTCAAGTTTCTTTTTGTTTTACTCTCTTAACAAGAATAAAAAAATCAAATAAAGAAGAAGAAAAAACACATAATGGTACAAAATTACTTGGAAGAGGATGAACTTACATTCATTTAACTAAAAGAAAAAAAGAAATAAGGAAAAGAAGAAGAAGAAAAAAATACAGTATTAGTGGAAATATTTTTCTGTAAAAAAATATTATTTGTACACTAAAATCAGCCACTAAAATCAACCACTAAAATTAGCCACCAATGTATTTATGTATAAATACATGTGTACTTTAATTTATTTTTAATATATATTTGTATTCCAGTATACTTTGGTGGCTGATTTTAGTGTACACGTAGTATAACTCATTTCTGTATTTGTAGCAAATTTGGGTGTAAAACGAAGATATTTGAGTGTATTTTTATTCTGATAAGTTCTGCATAATTCAAAACTCTTCATCTTCCTCTTCCTCCTCTTCTGCTGTTTCTTCTTCTTCATCTTCTTATTTTATATTCTCATAATTTTTTTGAGATGAAAAAATCAAACAAAGAAAAAAAAATATATATTGTTACAAAATCAAAAGAAAAAGAGGAGACACACGACGATGAAGATGAAACACGCGAAAAAAAAAGAGAAAAAACACAAAAAAGGGAAAAGAAGAAGGAAAAAGAGGAAGAGGAGAAAAAACGCGGAAAACAATGACAGTTCTGATTTTCATCGAGGAAGAAGAAGAGTCGTTCATAATAGTGAAGGAGCGCTTTGGAAATGTGATACGCATGTTAACACGATTTTGTGGATGAGCGTAGTTTTTGTTGGATTTGGCTCAACTTGTAAGATTTATAAGTTAAAAAACTTATATGTATAACATAACTGTTAGATAAATATAAATGATATATCTTTCAACAAAAAAAAAAATTACATTTTATCGCGTAACAATTACATAAGTGTCTCTCCCCTATTGAAATGGTTAAGTGATTAAGTGTATACACACATTTTGATGTAAAGATTATTTTTATTAGATTTTAAATTAATTTATATTTATTTATAAACTAAAAAGATTTGCGTGTATAATAGACTTATTATTATTATTATTATTATTATTATTATTATTATTTGAGAGTCATTTTGATAAAAACATTTAAAATATTTTTTTAATATTTTTTAATAATTAAAGTTTAATACATAATCAATTAAATCGTATTATTTTTGTCAAAATTAGGTCAGATAAATTAATTTGATCAAAAAATGATAAATCAAATTTTAAATCGATCTAAATTAATATTACTTTTTATAAAAAATGACTATAATACTTTTATTATAAAAAATAATTAAAATACTCTCATTATATATATTAATTTTAAAAATTCTAAAAGGCAAATAATATTTGACAATTATTTTAGCATTTAATTATTATTATTATTATTATTATTATTCCTCGCTTTCTCCCACGATCACCGGCTAGTACGGTTTCCATTTATTTATCTTCTTCTCTTTCTCTCTCTCATTCCAAAACGGTCAACCACGCCGGAGAATCGAGCTCGGCCACCGCTCTCCGATGAAGGATTCATAGGAACGATGGCGGAGCAGAGCAGCGCCGCCATGAACGACCGCGAACCAGAGCTCAAACAGAACGAACACCAAAACAGCAACAGCAACAACAAAATCGAAACCAACAACGCCGACGGCGGCAACAAGAAGAAGAGCAGCTCAGATCCAGACTTGTTCTGCTGCTTGTTGCAACCCGCAACCGCCGAAGGCGATCCCGAATACATCGGCATCCGCCGCCTCCTCCTTCACCGGAAGGCCAAGGCCGGACTTCTCAGCCGCAGAGTACGTTCCATTTTGAAAATTTGCGCTTCATCGATTCATAGTTTCAAATTTATCGCACACATCTGAAAATTCACATCGTTACAGTGTTCGCTGCTTCTAAATTCTCTATGCGATTTCTTTGTTAATCTCATTCTATTCTGTTTTTCCATTTGGTTTCTTTGGAACTTCATGTTTGCTCAGATCAATCGTGCTAGATTTGAATTTTGGTTTAAAATCATATATATATGATTTTTCCTCTTGGAGTTGGTGCTGTTACTTTTGAAGTTTTGGAATGATTTTGCAGTTCGGTCATTGATTCGCGTGTTGTTACAGTGCTCTTAGCTATGTTATCTTCGTAAAAGTTTTCTGTTTGTTCCTTGTATGACAGTAAGCAATAGATTTGAGAGAAAATTGTAAAGCAAGGTAGAAGTACCGTGAAAAGTATGATAGAATCTGGTCATGTGTGGAAACTACCTTTTCGATGACTAAAGATAGAGGAAAAAGAAAACAACCTATTGGTGGAAAAAAAAAAAGAAAAAAAAGAGAGGAATAAAAAATGATTTACATATGATTCACAATAGGATGAATGCCACCTAATCGATTACAATTTGGTTGCTTTTCCACGAATTTTCTACTCAGTTTTGTTTGTAGGCTGTCTTTTATGCTCTTCTCAATTGTGTTGTTTTGGATGAAGTTCAGCACATTTTTGACGTTGGAATATTTGTGTTAAAGGATTGGAGATGCAATGGAAAAACTTATGTGGCATACAGGAATTATATATCTAGGCCCAAGAACTGGGAAAGTTCACGTGTCCCAAGTCTGCAGAGTACTCCAGGAAACAGGTTTTGGAATTTTTTACTTGAAGTTATGAGCATAGATGTTTGATGTTGAACTCCATGATTTTCAACTCATCAAAAGGGTGACAAAATTTGAAGACCTAAAGATAGGCATGGTTGTAAATGGAGTTTCAGTTCAAATGATCCGGATATATAGTTAGATACATTAATATCTCAGACATTATTCATATGTATTAAAATATCTCAGACTTTTTGGCTGAAAGAACCGGGAGCTCTTTTAATCTGGTGTATTTTTCTTCACCAATCCTTTTCTATTATTTTCTAGGTTAAAAATGATATCACATCTTATAATAAAATGTTGTTATAAGACCTTTCTCTTTCCCAATTCAATTGCCATCCTTCTGTTTTGATATTCATATGTACTTCTTTGTGGTTAATTCTTTACTTTTAGTCAAATATGACCAAATATTTTGCCAATGCAGCTTTCTCATATATTGTGCTAGCTTAAATTTGTTTCGGTACAATTCTGACATCAGGATAATTTACTGGTTGATGCATCAGTGGTCGATGGATGTCATCTCCAAATCCCTTCTCCCGCTGGTCTGAGGCAGACAGCTGGACTTCTAGTCGGGTATGTTTAGTTCCCTATAGATGTTGTGATAAACTTGCATTGAGTGTGCTGTCATTGAGGAAAGATTGTAGTTGCGAAGCACCCCTGAGGATGTAGGATACCTAGGCTTATTTTGTTATTTGTTCTTTTAGAAAGGGAATGTCAAAAGAAATCCTTAAGCAATTGAATTAGGTATATTAGGAAAAATTACTAGATAAGTTCTTGGTCTGGACCGTAAGGCTCTGTTTACTGAAACTTCTCAGGATGCATGCTTGTTTATCTAACTATCCTAGACTTCACAATAATTGGAGCTTCTCAAAGGTCTTATATTCTTTTCCTTTTATATATTCTTTTTAAATATCTTTTTTTAAAGGGAAAAAAAAAGAATCTAATATTTAGTTTGCTGTATCTTTAAGCAGCTTTTTTGTTTGGAAGAATCCTTTCCGTTTAATTCTTAAAAGGCTAAAGTATATAGCTTCAAACTTTCAAAAAGTTCAACCAAACATGCTAGCGAAAGGATGAAAAGTAAATATTAAAATCACACAAATGATTTTATATCTAATATGTGCTAGTTTGGATTGGCTTTTTTGAGTGAAAAAAAACTTTTCTTAAAAAATAAAGTACTTTTATTCAATTTAAAACCTATTTGGATACGTCTTTTAAAAAAAGTACTTTTATTTAAAAAAGCAAATTATTTGCTTTTTCTAAAAGCTAAGAATACTTTGCTTTTAAAAAAAGCAGAAGCAAAAGACGTTTTTCATACTTGAAAACTCTTTTTAAAAAGCCTATCCAAATGTAAAATAATTTTGTCTGTTAAAAAAGATCTTTTTTAAAAAGATGAAAAAAATAAGTACTTTTTTCAAATGCCAATCCAAACTGACCCTCCTCTCATGCAAGAGTCCTCTGGATTTGAAGGATAGATAATATTTTGATCTATCCTATCTTGCATAGGAATATAACTTTTCATTAGAAGAATGAGGTTACAGAGATCCAATTGTGCCCCACTGAATTGGCGGGAGTGATATCATATTGTGAACCATCTTTTCCACAAATTCTAATAATTAAGTGAAAGCACATGAATAGATTTTGTATGTAACATTAGCAAGTTCAATGCTTCTCTAGCCGAAATTACAATGGGCAAAAGTTGAAGTATCTCCCAACCGTCTTTTCTAGATTTTGGAAAACCTTACCGGACCTTGTGTTTCAGGTTTCAAATTATTAAAGGAAACTATGGTAATGCAATAGGATAGCGACATGTATATTAGATAGTTACAGTTAATGAATGTAAAAGAAACGTGTTTTTGCTTGAAACATGCAGTGTTCAGTTTTTTAAATTGGAGGAGGTTCGTTAAATTTTTCTATAAAACTTCAAATGGTGGTTTAATTTTCTTGATCTTTAACCTTTTGACATGTCATGACAAAATCATGTGTTTGTTTAATTCTAGGATGTGCAAACTCCAAATCCAGCATCCAATAATAGAGCAAGTTTTGGTTCAAGTGTAAGTGATTCTGATCGTCCACGGCATCGGGGGGTTGAGCCTGGCTATTCTTTTATTGGCATGCATTGCATCTTTGATCAGTGCAAAGCCGCTGGTAATATCTGGAGCTCTTGGTTTTCTTTCCATTATGCCACTGATTTATATCTAGTCCACTTGGTTTGGGAGGAATAATGCCTAAATCCTTTATGTGTAGTTACTGTGATAAAGTTTGGACACATGAGTTCTGATCTACTAGCTTATGGAGCATCAGATGGAACCTTGACTGTTTGCAGTGTTTCTGAGACACCTACGGTCATCAAACAGTTAAATGGGCACTCTAAAGATGTTACAGGTTGGATAGACTGGTATTTTTTTTTTAGTCTTTTATTTCATCTTGTATCACATGTATTATTATAAGTTCACTAAGGCAATATCATCAATGTATTATTTTTAATGTGGATTATGCTTGAAAAAATTGTGTTTTGCATACTTCGTATTGTAGAGGAAAGTTGTGACATTTCAGGAAAAATAGCTTTGCTACTGGTTAACCGATTTTCAACATGTGATTCAGCCAAAGTTTTATTACTTAGACGACAAGATCTAATATGCTATTATTGATTGCCTTGCCTTTTTTCTCTCCCTTTGTTTTCTATATTATAGAGAAGTTTTCATCCTCTTTAAGATCTGTAACTAAATTTATTTTCTATCAACTATGATTTTACAAAGAAAGAATTTTGACAAATATAAACCTGTCATTAATCATCAACTAGTTCACCTATAGACTATGATAGGCTATCCTACAATTTTAGGCCAAGTTCATACCTTAATGGTTACTTTGCTTTTATAATAGAGTTTGCTGCAATTTATATATATATTAAGGATAAAAAAATACTATGTGCACACCAAAAATCAGCCACCAAATTAGTCACCATATAGTTGTGTATAAATACATGTGTTGTTTAACTCATTTTCAATGTATAGTTTGTATTTCAACATGTATTTTATATGGGTGGCTGATTTTGTAATTGATTTTTGATGTACATGTAGCGTGATTATTAGAAGGTCAATGCCAAATAATTGTTATTTTTCACTGTTATGTTTACCTTAGTTTGTTCCTTTACAATCAATGCTTTCTCTTTTTGATGGTTTATTTACAGATTTTGATTTTACATCAAACAACCAGTATGTTGCATCATCTTCATTGGATAAAACTGTGAGAGTATGGGAGATAGGAAAAGGCATTTGCATACGGGTGATATATGGAGTTTCTTCGCAATTGTGCATCCGTTTTCACCCTGTGAGTACAAGATATTGCATATATATGAGTGTATCTTAACCTTGTTTCCGAGTTGATAGCTTGATAGCATTGTTATCTTTGATATTGATAGCTGGATAGCAAAATACTTATCCTAGATTTTAAAATCTTCGATATTCCTTAAGTTTTTCTTAGATTTTATAATTAGGTAAAAAACTAAGGGTGTGTTTGCGAGTTGCAAGAGAAAGGAAAGGGGGAAGTGATTAATATTTTTAAGCCCTTTTTTGTTTCACAAATATAAAATATGTAATGAATAGGGATTTGGAGGGCTTATTATATATGTTTACAATTTTATCCGTTATTAAATATTAGAAATAATAAAAGTAAATAGTAATAAATTCTAAAATAATAATATATTAAGGATAAAAAGTTAAATTAAATTTAATACCTCCAAAACCCTCGACCTCCAAAAACAAAACCCATGAACGAGATTTAACCTTCCAAAGCCTTTTCCTCCTCTCCAAAACCAAATTCATGATCACACCCACCCCAAGGGTCCACAGATATTATTCTATTTTATTTCTATCTTACTTTTAGATCGATTTTTTTTTTATCTTTTTAAGTTTCAGTTTGTTTAGCTGTTCCATTGAACATTGAATGAAAATCAATGTACTTTTCATTGTAAACGAAATATTATCTAACACCAAAGAAATCCTAAAATTCTATGCCAAGTATCTATGACTTTGTATGTGTTGTATTCAAGGTTCTGAAAACCGGACCGGACCGGCCGGTCGAACTGGTTCAACCGGGAACCGGCGATGCAAGGGGTCCGGTCCTCCCCCCATAACTGCTCAAAAGAAAATCGGTAGAAAACCGTCGAACCGGTCGAGACCTAAAATTTTATACAACTAAAATTTTATAACCCCCCAAGTTACTAGCATGGATGTTGAATCCTAAAATAATACAACTTGTATTAGATCCTCAGTCTCTTCTGTCTTTCTTCTCCTCGTACCCTATACTAATGAAAGAGGTGATAAAATTGACTTGTAGACTAAAGACTAGATATTTCATGGGTGGTTTTGAATCCCTCACAGTTTGAGGAAGTCAAGCCCTTAAGCTTTGATTTACTTATGTCTGTGTGTTTCTTTTTTTCTTTTTCTTTTGATTTTCCCTTTTCCTGGTATTTGCATAGATTGACTTTCTTAAAATTTTTATTTTGAAGAGAATGATAAGGCAATAGCCAGTTTGTTTCATTGAGTTTGGTAAAGAATTGGGACTACCTCCTAATATATGTTGGGTTATTTGTAAGTTTCTTTTTCTTGTTTTGTCGAAAAGTAGTTGCTGTTGGGGGTTGGTGGCGTGAGTAGGATTCATTTATTTTTTCTTAAACTTTGTCCTCCATCACATCCATCGACCACAATGATATTTCCCTATGATCAATAGTGTCTACACTGTCTTTGACCATCACCAAAGCTTCTCAACCTGGTTTGATAAAGTCTAAACCGGTTCACAACCAATTCCATGAGTTTTAATCTGATTCTGAACCTGTTCAAATGTTTTTCAACTAGTCTGGTTAAAAATCTAAATCATGTTAAATCAGATTGTTTCTTACAGTAACTCAAACCATGGTCGCTCCTAGTGAATTTCAAAATATTTCAAGTGGTTAATCTTTCCAACGATATGTTCTCTGCAACTTTCTGTATTTAATATGCTTGCATAATTTTGATTTTTATATGGGTAATAAATTTATTCTTTCCATATATCTTTGGTTGTGATGGAAGTCTGTTTCTCTCTATATGGTGCAGGTAAATAACAATTTCCTATCAGTTGGCAATTCACACAGGGAAATCAATGTAAATATGCTGCCTGTTTCTCTTTTTACTCTTTCAAAACAAAAAGGAAGCATCATATATGGCAGATCCTTTTCTGAAATGTCATGAATTGCATCATGTTCTTTCTTCACATAGTATAGTGAAGAATTTATAGTTTGGATCCAAGGTTATTCGTGGAAAGATTTGGAGAGACTGGGGTGGAATGGGGAGTAATGGCATAAGATAGAAAGGGAACAGAAATGAGTTACCCGATTTGTGTTTGGATAATTTGAGTAAAGCAATTGGAAGGGTAATGTGGCTTACAAATTGTCATATTGTTAAATTTCAGTATAGCCTATGTAAATGTTTTTGGTATAATCCTCATATTATGAGGGAGAACCCATTCATAGTGTAAATGACTCTCAGCAGATCCCAATCACTCCAAAACTCCCAAATACAACTATGCTTTGTTCTATCAACAATGTCAATACCCTGCCATATAAGTCCCAGATAAGTAGAATTATTCCCTTTGTCACTTCCCCATGTAAGTGAGAAGAAATAATCTTTTCTTTTTTTTTCTTTTTTGTGGAATTGGAAAAGAAGCAAGGAGAGTCATTTATTCTCATGAACATGTAAATTCATGATACGGTCAATATTCTTGCCATTAGCTACTCGTGACTTGTGGATACTCTATTACCTTGAATAATTTCTCCTCTAAAATTCTGTGCTACTATATATTTTCACTTACCACATGTTAACTGTCATCGTAACATTGTTTCAATTCACTTTTCTTTAACTTTATATTTTGTACTAGGTGTTCAATTTTAGCACTGGAAGGATAATTAATTCATCAGTATTTGACAGTGAAGTTACCGCCATGGACATTAATCATACAGGAAACCTCATATTTTGTGGGGATGCACAGGTGTGCCTCTAATATACATGCATATGTATATCCTTCTTCAGTTTTATCTGATTTTCTTTACTTACTGGATTGTGTATGCAGGGATGTATATACTCAGTAAATATGAACTCCCACACAGGTGTGTTATCCCGCGCTCATCGTTACCGAAGTAGCAGCAGACACAAATCTCCTGTAACAACAGTGCAGTATCGGAGTTTTTCTTTACTGGCTGGAGGACCCGTATTGTTGACCTGTACTCAGGACGGAAACCTGTCTTTCTTCAGGTTTATAAAGAACTGCCGTTAATCCTCAGTGCATTTCCTTGTTTTTTAGTGAAACTCTTATTCTTTATTTATTTATTTTTCTTTGGATCACTGAAGTTGTTATGTTGTAGTGTGGCTTTGGAGACACAAGGTTATTTAACTATACGATGCTCACTCAAGTTAGCCCCACGTACACACAAAATTCAAGCTTCTTTCTGCCCCCTTCTTTCCTTAGAAAAAGGGGAGTTCATAGGTATATCATTGTCACTTCTTTCTCTTTTTCTCCACTACCTCTTTGCATAGTTTAAATTTAAATTATGTTGCTCTTGTAAATTTGACCCAAAATCTGGCTTTGTTGGCACTTGCACCCATATCTCAATAATTAAGCTTTGTTGACACTGCTATACAATATATAATGCTCTATTGAGACTTGATAGGCCTTAGAGACCAATTTTCTGCAAACACGTTAGGGCCTAGTTGGTTTTTCTTTTTCACTTTTGATATTTTCTTTTAACAAAATTTTGAAAACGAAAGATACTAAAATGAAAACAAAAACCAAAAGGCCATAAGTTTTCCCGAGTGTCTTGTATTACATAGCAATATTTAAGTTACTATCTTTTTAATATTATCCTGTTGTCATGTGAAGTTGCTGGAAGTGAAGACTCAAATGTCTACTTCTATGATTTAACTCGGCCAAAGCATACTTGTGTAAACAAGCTGCAGGTTAGTTTTCTATTTTAGTGGACTCTTCAACGTGATGAAAAATCAAGAAGCTCAATATAACTTGGAATTTATATTATATAGGGTCATCGGTTTCCTGTCCTCGGAATTGCTTGGAACCACGGAGAAAACTTTTTGGCTACATCTGATTTTTATGGCATAGTAATTGTTTGGAAGAGAGCAAAGCTTTGCGTCTTCTTTTTTTTTTTTTTAATCCTTGGTATCTCGTGTTATTTACTCATTATTATTATTTTTTAAATTTTTGTATCGATGAAATTAACCAACTGATAGTGCGTAGCTTATCAAGAAAAAGCATATCCCGAAAGTGTATTCCTTCTTTTTTTTAGGAAGATAATGTATTAGTGAAACAAGATTTGGGATTTTGTATTGTAAACATTGCATCGACGTTGTGCCCCATGTAATTTAGACAATTTAAAGAATAAGATATTTGGAGCTAGAGATAAAGATGCAAATGTGAGTTATGATGAATTAATGTGATTAATACTATATACGAAAGTGGTGGTTAAGTAATTTGTAATGATATCAATTCGTTTGGTAAATTCTGAGTAGCTTCTCTTGATATCATCTTATTATTAACAAAAATACTATTTGTATATCAAAATCAATCACTAAAATCAACTAACAATGTATTTGTATATAAATACATATGTGGTTTAATTTATTTTAAACGTGTATTTATATTTCAACATGTATTTTATATTAGTAGCTAATTTTAATGTACATCTATAGATAAAATGGAATGAATTTTTGTTAAATGTTTTTTGTTTTCAAGCTGGATTAAAATTTAAAACTTTTATCTGGAGGGAAAATGTTACTCATTTTTTTAATTTCGTCCTTTATTTAGTCTTTTAATCTAATAATATTATTTAATTAATTTCATAATAGAGTTACTTTTTATTTTTTAGGTAAACACTTTATTAAATAGATTTAATTTAAATCTCATTAATTAAAAATCTCTCTAATTCTTTTTTTAAAGTAAATGCAGTTAATTTTTTTATCTTTCATTTTCTCTCTCTTTCTCTCTCTCAATGTACACGTGCTTCATTCCTGAAAAGAAAAGGAAATAATCAAAATATTAAGAACTCAATAAGTGGTGGCCATAAATTAATATATTCAAATTGATAAAATAAAAAGCTTAACAATATCTATTGAATGCGTTTGTTTCGGGGTTTTTTTAAATAAATAATTTAAATATTTTATTTACAGGTAATCAGTTCAGCTACACATTTAATTATTTTTGATAATTAAATCTAACTAAATTGATTTAACCTTAACAAAAACTACTTTCATTACACTAACGTGTACACACACGTTTTAATAACGTAACATATATCCTTCTTCGTCTTCGTTTTCGCGTTTTTTCTTCTTCTTTGCGTTCTTCTTTCTTCTTTTTCGCGTTCCTTTTTCTTCTTCGCGTGTTTTTTCTCGATCGTCATTTTTTTACTGCTGCGTTTTTTCTTTTCCTCCTTTTAATTGAGGTTCATTTGGATCCAAAAATAAATTCGACGTGTTTTTGTTGATGATGGAGTCTTTTTGATGACTTGTTCAAAATTGAAATAATTTCGCTTCATTTGTGAATTAATTGAGGTTCACTTGATACTGCTGATAAATATTGACCAAATTTTTTATTCCTTAGTAATTTCGGTTCATTTCTTAGTTTAATTAAAGTTTATTTAGATCTAGAAATAAATTGTATGTATTTTTGTTGATAATTGAGTCTTTTTGACTGCTTGTTCAAAATTGAACTAATTTCGGTTCATTTATATTTTATATGTTAATTGAGGTTCACCTGATGCTGCTAACAAGTATTGATCAAATTTTTTATTTCTTAAATAATTTCGGTTCATTTATTAGTTTATTTGAGATTCATTTGGATTTAGAAATAAATTCGATGTGTTTTTGTTGATACTTGAGTCTTTTGTACTGCTTGTTCAAAATTGAATTAATTAAATGGAATGGAGTGAAATCTAATGCAATTGAA
Source organism: Arachis duranensis (assembly GCF_000817695.3). Taxonomy (NCBI): domain Eukaryota; kingdom Viridiplantae; phylum Streptophyta; class Magnoliopsida; order Fabales; family Fabaceae; genus Arachis; species Arachis duranensis. The sequence goes on along the minus strand of NC_029779.3, from coordinate 42,888,024 downwards.
TAAAGTAATAATAAATAATTTCATTCTTCTTTATTAAAAAATTTGGTCAATACTTATCAATATCATCAAGTGAACCTCAATTAGTACACAAATGAACTGAAATTAGTTTAGATTTGAACAAACAGTCAAAAAGACTCAATCATTAATAAAAACACATCGAGATCATTTCTGAATCCAAATAAACCTCAATTAAACTAAGAAATGAACCGAAATTACTTAGAGAATAAAAAATTTAATCAATACTTATCAGTAGTATCAAGTGAATCTTAATTAACACACAAATGAATTGAAATAAACTAAAAAATAAACTGAAATTATTTAATGATAGCATCAGAAAAAATCAAAACCAATAAAAATGTTTGCAAAATATTTGGTGTTATGGGTGATGCCGATAACGAAAGAAAAATATAACGAAAAAAGAAAAGAAGAAGAAGACACAATATTGGAGAAGTGTGCGCAAATTTAAAAGAAAAAAAAAGAAAAGAGAAAAATTTGTCGTTTATGTTAAAAGTGGGAAGTTGTTTATGTTTAAAAATCAATTACGTAGCGTGTAGATATAAAAAAAAAGGAAAGTATAAGGAGCCAATGGCTTAAGCGTACAATGCGTACAATGAAGGTTTAGGAAGTATTAGAGATATAATCATTAGTATTACATTGTCCTATCAAGTTATGCTTTTGGGATGAGTGATTTCATGATATGATATTAGAGTTCTGAATCCAAAAGGTTAGGGGTTTGATCCTTGGTGAACCCCAAAATTAACTTAAGTTTTTGGGATGAGTGGTTTTATAACATGAGATGTTTATTTATCTTAGTATCCGGATGGTTATTCTAGATAGTATCGGTGATGTTCATTTTATTCATGGATCAAAGATTTAGCCTATTGTACACATAGGCCATTGACTCTCTAGCACTACTAAAAAAAATTATAACAATTTGATTAGACTTTATTAATAAAATCACCTGGATGCATTATTGTTTTACATGATTTTAGCCATTACTTCATAACTAAAACATATAATGATCCTTATGATTATATGTTTCGATGTAATATGTTAAACTTAAAACTACATAGTTTTATTAGTTATAATCTTAAGCTAGGCTTAGATTTATAGGGTTTTGTTATACCAGTTTCTCTTTCGTAAAAGAATTTCCTTTGATATTTGATTACTAAACAACGAAATTTCGCTGCTTAAAGAGAAGAAATGATCAAGTAGATTTTAAAATTGAGAAGTCCCTCCCCCATTAATTCATGAGCCCCCTAATCTAAATACATTAAAGTTCCACTTTCAAGTGATTGAATCAATTAAATTTAATAAAGTCTTTTTGTATTTATGCGCTTCTTTTACATGCTTTTTTTTTTAATTTATACAGGTATATTCTTCTTCACCTTTAATATTATGTCTTTTTTTTCCTTCTTTTTCATTATTTTTTAAATTTGTTACCGTCGTCACCAATACCACCACCATCACCTCCTCCTCTTCTTTTTTTTTCTTTTTAGAATTTTTTCTCTTTTTTTCATTCTTCTCCTCCATCATCATTGTTATTGTCATTGTCGTCTTCTTATAATACGTATCATCATTGTCGTTATTATCAAATTTTTGTCATATTGATAATATTGTCTAATCCAAAATTGATTTGGATGTGTTTTTGTTCAAAATTGACTTGATCTGCGCTTGTTTTGAAACGAGTTTGTTTGTGTATCGTCATCATTAAGTAATTTCGGTTCATTCAGAATTTAATTTTCGATTCTTTTTTTTATGTAATTTTGATTCATTTCTGAATAAATTAAGGTGCATTCGGTCTCGTTGTTATGTATAATTCAAAATTTTTCCTCCTTATCTTCTATTGCTTCTTCTTTTTCCTTTTTATCTTCTTATTTCGTTTTGTTATAATTCTTTATAATGCTGCAAAATCACCGAGGAAAGGAGGAGGAGAAGAAAAAAAATGTAGCAACAGCAACAACAACAAAAGAATGACGATGGGGAGAAAACTCGCGAAGAAGAAAGAACGCGAAAAAGGAGGAGGAGGAAGAACGCGAAGAAGAAGAAGACGACCACGATGACAACGTAAAACTCCACGTGAACGTAAATGACTTGGTTGGAAGAATGGCGTGTGTGCGTATAATGACGCTCTTTAAATGAGAGTGGTTTTTGTTGGTGCTGAGTCTACTTAGTTGAACTTAGATGGCAATAATGCTTAAAAACTAAATTCTGTGTGTTTTTTAAGATAGTGTTTGTTTCTAGAAATTAGAACTTAAATTAGGAGATTAGATCAACTTAATATTATATTTGATAATCTCTCAAAACATAAATTTTAGTTCTTTTCGTATCTCCAAAAAAGAATTAAAATTTCTAGAGATAAAAATAAAAATTTTAACTGTTTTTTTTAAATTAAAAATATTTTAATAAATATTCTTATTTTATCTTTATATTTATTTTAAATCAAACAAAATACTACAATATAACTCAATCTTATACACTTTACACTAAATATAATACAAAAACTTAATTTAATATTAATCTCTCCATTTCTATCTTCTAATTTCTGTCTTTTAGTCTCTCTTCTAAATACAGCCTAAATATCCAAATCCAGTTCAGCGTCACGTTCGCACTGCGATTGCTGAATAGAGGTATAATTGCATGCCTACTCCCTAATATATCAACACACTAGCAACCATCCGTACTACACATCAAATCCCTTATCACCATCCTAAACATTTTGTTCACTCTTAAAATCTTTGCTTAACCCCAAATACAAACTATGATGGCAATAAACAGTACGCAGCAAAATTTATATCAGATGATAATAAAACAATCGCAAGGGGACGTATAAAGTTACATCATCACATCTCTACCAGGTAGTGAAAAAAAAAATTAGGAAAAAAGGGAAAACAAAAATACTTTTTGCAAGTAAAATTTCTTAGCATGGTGATATTTATACATCAAACCACTTTCTAAGCTGTTTGGATGGTTTTTTGTCACCGTCATTCCCTTCGGAACGTTTGTGTGAGAACTTCGATCTATATTGTTCTATAAGCATGTCAAGCTTGTCTACCGCGTCTTTTCCAACTGATTGTTTATTCTTTTTTGGACGTTTCTTAGAAACCTTTTGGTCTCCTTGTTCGTTTTGCATCTTCCTTTTTCTTGATCCAACATCTACCTTGTTTCCTGATGTTGCTTTCTTGGTGTCAATGGAAGGGTTTTGACCTTCAAGTTGTGCACGACCACGGCTCCGGCCATCTTGGTTTTTCTTTGGTTTCATGGCCAAGGCATCCAAATTCTCTTTCTCTGGTAATTCTTCAGCCTTTCTACTTTTTTTGCCTTTCTGTTTCTTGAATTTGTGTCCTTCTGGGGTGTTTCCATTTGCCACTGTAACACCTGATTCACCATTTCTATCCAAATCATTCATTGGTTTGCCACTCTCCCGAGTTTTCCGTTTCCTGTCCTTCACATGTGTGTCAACTTCGTTTTTGCTGGATACACCATTTTCACTAGCTTCGATGTCATCACGAGAGGCTTGCTTTTGGAATTGTAGCCTTGTCTTCCGGAGTTTCAGTGTTTGAACATTATCAAGAGCGAACTCCACAATTGGCCGGTGTTCAGGACCAAAAGTTTCTGTAATCAATGAAACATCAGTTTAAAGAGAAGCGAGAGTAATGTTCCCCATATCTAACAATGAAATGAAGGATGTTACCAGGATTATTGTTTAGAACTCTCAGAGCCACAAGGGCATGTTGATGCTCTGAAAACTCAACAAACGCAACTCCACGTGAAAAATGTTCATGGACAACCTTTCCTCCTTTCTTAGCATCTTTCAAGAACTTTATCTGCACAGTAAGTGTTCATAAAAATTGAATTCATAAAATTGTGTAGAACCTATTTGATGACTCCAAATCAAAACATATTTAACCAACCTGCCGAATCACAGGTTTTTGCTTGGTAGCTCTAGAGATGACTGCATCAATGCAAACTTTCTTTAGTTCTTTTTCAGACATTGACTTCGGTACATTGTAGATGATAAGTCTTGTTCTTGAAACATGAAAATTTGGTGACTGAAGCTTTGTCTTCTTTTTCTTTTCTAACCTAAAAAATTTCAACAAATAATGTTAGATCACAAAAACCAAGAGAAATTATACTTGGAGAATATATACCACTGGCAAATATGGAAGATGAAAGGACCCAAAATACGGAAATCAAGATAGTATATAAGATATGTTGTTATTTAATTTTCAAGAGACTGGATTTCTCTTGCCCACTTGTTTTGATGTCAAATAGATGAGCAAATATGACAAGGGAAACAGTTTTATAAAAAGTTCAGATGAGAGCAAACGCTGCAAGGACCAACCAGGGATTGTTCCATTATCAGGTGAACATGAAAGAAAACCACTCTTGAACAAAGTAACATGAACATATTAAATAGGACATAAGTACCACATGCAATAGCCATAACCTTATTGCAAATGTGAGATAAAAGACAAGCTCAATCACAGCACACAAAAATTAGAACCAAATCATAGATGTTAGTTAAAATTACAATGGCACTTGCACTTGAAACCAAAAACTACTCACTGTTGGCGTTTTAACATATCACTGGCCGAAACCCCTTCAGCTGCTGGAGTTCCCTCCAGGATGAGTCCTTCCTATCATATAATGTAGATTGTAGCAGCAAAAAATGTTAGTACAATTGCACATCAGTTGCTATAGTGCTGGTACACAGGAGAGCACAAACCTTTGCCAGGTAAAGATTGCGATGATCATTAACCTCATTCTTTGCCTTCTCGAGTTCCTTGCTATGGGCTGATTTCTTATCCAGAGCCTTCAAAACTTTCAATGGTCTACCTTTCAGCAGAATACCTGAAGCAGCATTTGATGCTTTAATTGCATCATTAGCTGCTTCTGTGGTTTTAAACTTAAGAAAACCAGTTCCTCTTGGACGTCTGCACAGCAAAAACGGGATGATAAATAATGTTTGGAGTGATATAGAGATGCAAAAAAATAAATAAATAAAGAACCAGAGCATACTTGGTGACTTGGTGTAAAACTGGAACAAAGTATTCTACTTCCCCAAATCCAGAGAACCGTTCCTTCACTTCCTCATTATCACAATCAAAAGGAAGATTATTTATGAAAACTGTTCGCTGCAAATCAACATCTTCTGTTTGCTTAGGATTTGATAAATTGCTTATGTTGGAAATTTCAGGATTAGAAACACCTGAAACTTTTTCGGACTCATTATTTCCTTTATTATCTACATCTTCGTCTGACTCTGATTCTGGCTCTTCATTTTCTTTGGGCAACATAGAATCATTCTGCGCTGATGCTCTTTTTGTGGAGGATGCAATCAAGTTGTTAAGAACCTTTCTAGTCATGTCTACTTCCATATCAAAATCAACTTCAGGAGGAACACCTTCCTTCTCCATGGGACTAGGGTTTTCTTCATCACTATCATCGTCATCACTAGAGTTATCATCACCAATGTGCTCAACATCGTCATCAGTGGCACTACTATCTCCATCTTTTGTCTCTTGTTCTAAATAAGTATAAAAAGAAGTTTCTTACTCAAGCTATGAATTATCTCATTTGTATTCAACTATATGAAGAATGTTTTTCAAAGTGAATCACAAATTTACATCACATACTAATCTTAGGAAGTAAACACAGGAAACAATTAACCGCAAATATAATTTCTGATCTTATAAACGATATTACTTTCCTTCACAATAATATCCAATTATAATCTACCTCCAGGAAATAAGCAAGTTGGGATAAAGAACACACCTTTCCACAGCATTATTTTATTTGACCTACTCACATCAAATACACATACACATACACATACACATACACACAATAATTGCTGGTGGGAGTATCACTTCAACCAATTATAAAGCTTACCTTTTTCAGTGGCATTTGAATCACTACTAAATATCTTTTTTGGAACAGCCCAATCAACAGCTATGAGCCGTTTTGCAAATTTGGATCCATTAAACTTTTGAATGGCCTGAATCAAAAGCAAAAGCTTCAGGTTATTTTAGAACACAAACGGTACTCAATGTAAAACTTTAGCAACAGATCATACATTTTCTGCATCTTGCTTGCAGGTGAATTTCACAAATCCAAAACCCTTGGATAGCCTAAAATAGGAAAGGGAAAGAAAACCAGCTTGAAAAGACATTATATATTTATGCAATATTAAAAACAGTTTAAGTCTGGCAAGTAAGAATATACCCTGTATCTGACTTGTGTGGAATAAATACGTCCCACACATACCCTGCAGAGGAAAACACATCCCTTATTTCCTTTTCACCAGCCTGTATCATGTTTAATCAACTAGTCAAAAGTCAATATTGCCAGATAATAATGATTTTCATGTCTTCTAATTATAAGCACCAAACCTTGAAAGGAAGGTTTCTGATGATAAGCTTCCATTTCTGAGTCTTGGAACCCTGGCCCACATACAGAAGATAAGAATTAAGAAACCAGTAGTTATAGGGAATCCTACAGAGAAGTTAACTACATCTACATGGTCAACTGAAGATCATTACAAGAGAGCATGAAACAAAGCATCAATCTTCTGTCACTTAACAGATTATTTGATGATTCTGACAAGAAACACTATATATTCTAGAAAACCAATACAACTGGTCACTAAGCCCAGCAGAAAGCTCTCTTCATGTATATAGTCTTTCAGCCCAAATGTTGGGCATGGTAGACAAAACCAACTCTAATTTCAACAGATTGTCGCATAGCAGACACATGATATTGGATAAAATGAGAGAATGAAATACATCAGAGTAATTGTTCTACAAAAGTACAAATATAAACTGGATAAAGAACAAAAACCAAACTAAAAGAACTAAAACCTATCAAGGCTTTGAGGCATCACATATCACAAAGTCCCAGTATGTAATTATAATATGAACATAATGAATATGTTGTGAACAGAGCACAAAGAAACTTATAGTTGATGGTTTATTTCATAACAGAAATTTGAGGAGAATAGTATTTTCATCTTCAGAAGTCAGAAGATGAATAAGTGAATAACACATTCAATATGATACCGTGGAATCTAATTTTTATGACATTGGAAAAGGCTACATTTTATGAAAGCAAAACAATAAAGCCTGTCTAGCGGATAATAATCATTTTGACACATATAAAGCAGATACTTATCTGTAATAAAATGATATTATACTTTGTGGGTTATATGACACAAGCACTTTACCTCTCCACCCAGTTGCCGTGCCCAAACAGTTCCCCCTTTGATCTCCTTTTTATGTAATGCCATAACAGCAGCTCGAGCTGACTTTACACTTGTAAAGAGAACAGCTGAAGCATCCAAAGCACAGCCATCTTGCAGGAGACCTGGAAAAATTGTGTAATGACCACTAACATCCCAAGCAACAAACAATAACTTCAAATAATTGATAAAACATATTTAGATCCTAGCTGAAAAACCAACTGTTTGGGAATGGACAAACAAGCTTCGATGTCCTTGTAAGTACTTGTTAAAATCCATGATAAACCAGGTAAATAATAGAGTAAGATAGTGACTCGACAAATGAGAGGAAGGATATATAACATTTATGTGATGTGTCTTAGCTCTTAAATGAGGGGAATACTAGCATCTATTTATAACAATAGTAAAACCCTACCACTACTAATGGTATAACGATAAATTTTAATGCTAATCCTAAGAAGTCATATTTGATACTCTTTGATTCGGTATGATCCTACCTGATTTCTAACAGTACTCAAATTAAATGTTTGCCTAGTGCAAAGGAGCTTAATAGTAGAATAATAAGATTTAAACTCCCTTAGAACTTAGAATGGTATAGACAGGAGCAAATCTTGCACATTAATCTGTTTCACACCTTAATAATGTGACTAATTTACATCAAATAGAAAAAAAATGGTAAGTCCTGACTCAAAAATAACATGAACACAGCCCCGTAAAGTATCAATGTTACATTTTCTAATATAACTGTGGTTTACCACAGTTTAAATAAACCAAGTGCAGAGAAAACTCATCTGCACTATACATCCTATGGGCTAAAAAGCTCAAATGTGCAGTTACCTTGCAGTTCAATATCTTTCCTTGGAAGGGGGTACTTAATAGAACACACAGTGCCAATCTCTTTGGCTTGACGGTGAACATCTTCAGCCATATCGGAATTTATGAGACTACCAAATATAACAGTTCTGGCGACCCTGCCAAACACAATACAAGGACCAACGTTTTAGGAATATACATCCACAAATAAAAAAAGAAACAACCATAAGTCCGGATCAGATTATCTCATACCAACTAAATTGCAATTCTCAACCATGTAACATTCAGTTTGTAGGGATTATCATTCACCTCCAAACTGGAGTGCATAATTAGCTTATGCACAATACATAAAAGTAGAAGAGTAAGTACCTCTGCTTTTCTGAGCCACCTCCATCATCTGCTATATCACTACAAAGAGTTGCTTTTCTCATTTCCATGGGCCTCTTTGAGCTTCTTTGTTTATTTGAAACTTGTACCTCTAAAAGACAATAAAAATAATACTAAATAAACAAGTAAATAAAATTGTAAGCAACTAAGAAAAACAATTCCATGTGTAGTAAAACCATAAACATATTCTCCACCTTCTGCCTTTGAAATTGAAACAGCTTTTTCTTCTCCAGAATCTTTGCTGTCTTTATCATCATTTTTTGACTTTGGGTCATCTTCTGTCTTACCAACTATTGGGTGACAGAATAGAGAGAGAAAATAAGGCAGAGAAATAAAAATATGATTACATTGTGTGCTCATATTTCAAAATGCATATCATTCAAAAACTATCACAGAACAGTGGACCAGAATTAAAGTGTGGATCAACCTTGAATTGGTTTCGATTGTCGTTCTTCACGGGGAGGACGTGGCATTGCATGCTTCACTGCAATTTTCCGGCCGCCAACAGATGAACCATTCTTCAGTTCAATAGCACGGTTAGCATCTTCCTCGACAGCACTGCAGATGGCAACATTTAGTACTAAACTAGATAAACCTTTGGTACTAGACTAGAGAAAACTAAAAAACAAATTCAATTTCTAATATGTATGACACACCGGAAAAAGGAGGAGTCTGCCTATGTACATAAAAACAGTGTCAACTGATAAGTTATAGTTATTGATTAATTTACCAATTAAAAGTTAATAACAGTATAACACCATGGTTATACAGCACAGGCACCATATATCTGTGTCTCAAAAAATACTGCGATGAGATATTATGGAATCCTTATTTTCCAAATGCAAAAACTTTTAGTTGTATCTGTCTATTTGAGCTAAGGCTCTTCTTATCAGATTTCACACTTAACGAGCAGATGACGGTGACAATTAAGACAAGCATTAAATAGTTAAAAGGCTAAAACACTTACAATTGAACATAACCAAAGCCACGATGTTGGGTTGACCCTGTGGATAATTGATCAAAAATAGCATCACAAGTCAGTGTTTTGTTAAATTAGAACAAGTGTACAACTCAGCTTGGGTCACATGCAGCAGAATTTCTTATTCTTGCTTGCTAATTCCATCCATTGAAACAGGTATTAAGCAGAAACTGATATATTTTATCCACCCAATTTTATAAACACAAAATTAAGTAAACTTTCCCACAAAAGTATAGAAACAGCCAGTTCTAAATCCTAATGTTATACACAGGTAAACAATAGAAGGTAGATGCACTGCTCCTTACCCTTCTGAGTGACCATGAAGCAACGCCTGACAGGTCCAATCTCACTGAATGTCTCCTCAAGCTGATATTTAAGAAAAATTTAGCAAAGTCACAAAGATATTTGTATTCCACAAGTGGAATACATATGAACAAGACTAAATACCTGGGAGTTGGAAAAAGAGTATGGCAGGTTGGATACAAAAAGAGTCGAGGAACAATGTTCTTTGCCACTATGTTCCTTCAGTTTACTTTTCTTCCCCATCTCAGCAAACCTTGAACGAAGAAAATACAATCTCAACACAAAACTCTTCTATCTGAAAGCAGTAACCGATGCATTGGGGATTCATCAATAAACAGCTTGGCGACTTAGAAATTCAAAAAAAAAAAAAAAA
>NC_029779.3:42877634-42877891 GCF_000817695.3 Arachis duranensis | reverse complement strand
CAATTAGGGTGCATTTGGTTCAGCTTTTTTCCACTGGAAAAAAATGAGTTTTCACCTATTTGTATAAATTTTTATAAAATAAACAAAAATTCAAAATATATTTTCAACATTTTTGAAAAAAAGCTAAACAGAAGCAGCTTTTTAATTAAATTGATTTTTCATCTTCTTTTTCCAACTAAATGAAACACCATCAAATTATAAAAGCACTCTTTGAATAATCAAAACCAAACACAGCCTTAAACGGCAAGGTACGTAGC
>NC_029779.3:42845823-42877527 GCF_000817695.3 Arachis duranensis | reverse complement strand
CAAAGAGTGAAAGGTGAGAGGAAAAGCGCAAAGGCGTTTGATGCTAATGTAAGAGCACCGGCCAGAGTGAGTGAGGCGGAATCAGAGAAGAGAGAAAGCGAAGAAAGTTTGACAGTTAGAAACGTTTTAGGGGTTATTCATCCAAACATGGTTTTAGGGGTTTTTTTTTTGGACGCGGTCTCAGGGGTTCCTCTAGAATTTTTTTTTTTTAATGGTTTTTGGTTCTCTCTCTCTCTCTTCGGGCAAAATGTTATCTTTTTTTGGTGATCATAGCAAAATATTATCTTTTACTTTCTTTTTTCTGCACTTTTGTTGGGCCTGGCCCGAAAGAAATTATATGATTTTTTTTTGGTTGTGAAATTATATGATTTCAAATATAAAAAAATACAGACACCCGTTCAAAACATATAAAAATAAAAAATGCAGACAAAAAACCAAATTCAGTTGGTCTAGTAGTTAATTTATTAGTCAACTTAAACAAGTGTTAAAATTTAAATTCTGTCTTACAACCTATGAATTAGCAGTAAATTTTTAAATAGAGTTAAATTGATCGCTAATCTATCGAATTAAAAAATATTATAAAAAAAGAATCCAAACCAAAAAAATACACATAAATAAATAAAAGAATTCAGACCAAAAAATTATATTATATTTTTACTGAGTTGTATTTTTTTATTAATACTATTATTTTATACTGCATTTTTTTTATTGCTTTATAAATATTTTACGTATAATAACTCTTTAAATTGGCACTGTGTAATTAAATATATTTTTTTGTAAAATTTTAAGAATTGTTAATGATATAACTGAAACTAGAATAACAAAATAATATAAAAAAATAATCAATAATCAAGACTAGTTAAGATTGCAAGTTTTTTGTTAAAAGAAAAGTTTGTGCATTGTAAATATGGTTATTATACGTAACTAATGATTAATATATAAATAAATTATCCTTTATAATTTATGAATTATAAATTTTAGAATGTATTTAATGTCAATTTATTTTTTTTTTTCAATTGTATTGTTTTGAGTTTTAATTCATGAAATAGGCTTCTAAAATATATTCGTTGGCTTGTCGGATTTTAAACAGACTAGACTCAAACCTGAAAAGATGCCTATGAGAGACTTGGGTCATCTATTTATAACATTGGACAGGCTTGTCAAAGCCAAAGTTTGGCTCAACTCAACCCATTTTCACCCCCTATACGTGAGGTCTAAACACTCTTTGGAGTGGGTTCTGACCTAGATGCCAATACGGTAGTTGGTCCGATGTCCTCATCTGGACAATGAAAATTACTTGCAAAGAATTCTAATGTTTAAGTTAGCAAGAGATTTAGCAGGTTTAAGTGATATTGGATTACAAAAAGTACATGTGTGATGAGATATTTATAGAGTAGAAGTGTAGGACTTAGTCATTTTTTGGAGATAAATCATGAAGATCATAGGTGGTTACTCCCTTATAGTGTGAAAAATAACCCTCATATTCTAGGTGGTTACTGAAATAGTAGAGAGAGCATTTAACTTTTTCCAAATTGGATTGGGTTTAGGTTTCAAGACCTGCATCTAACCTAGTTCAACCTTGGTAAACTAGTCCTTCTGTAATGGTCTTAGAGTAATTGGGCCGATCTTGGCAGATCCAATTTTGTATGTAGCTTATATGTCAAAAATAAAGTGGGTTGGATTATAATGCGTAGGTCTAGGTATGAACAGTACCCCTACCTGAGTTTTTATCTTTGGTCGGAGTTCGGGTAACAAGTCAGTCAAATAGGGAAATGGATCCTCTCAATTTTTTTTAACAATTGAGGGAGTAAAGTGTGATATCTCACTATTAATTTTTATAAGTGGGACCAAGAGAAAACATGAGAGAGAGCATTGAAGGGCTATAGATCACACTTTACACCCTCAATTTTTTAACAATTGAGATGATCCATTCCCGTCAAATAGTAGATCATTTGATAAAGTCGCATTGTTGAGGTCAGGCTAATACTCGATGTGATTTTGAAGAGACGTGTGTCACTTTGATATCTCCCGTGTCTTTTTAGTTTTTATCCATTATTGTGTTAGTTTAAAAATATTTAAAATAACATTGAATTGACCTTAATACAGGACTCTTAGTAGCCTATAAATAGTATTTCTTTTTTATTTCATCTTTTTTTTTGCTCGAATTCTCTCCCAATTTCACCCATTTTCTTCGTATTCTACTTTTGTCCTTTTTTCACTATGCATTTTTTTGCCTGTTTTCTTTACACTTTTTTGTCTTCATATTGTAAAGTTGGTATTTTCTCTTTTATTTCCCCTACTTCTACATTTTTTGTGTTCCTTGGTGGGATTTAATCTCATCTCGTGTTTCCTTATGGTGGAGTATACTTTCTTAAGGTTGGACGTTAAAAATAAAGCTTTCATTATCTTCTTTAACATGTCATCTACATATACTTCCATAAGATTTTTTAAGAGAGGTTGAAAAACCTTATTCATTAAGTACTGAAAGGTGGCTCCTGTGTTTTTCACCCCAAAAGGCATAGTCTCATAGCCATAGTTTGCCTTGGGAGTAATAAACGATGTATTCTCCTCACCAGGACCTTACACTAGAATTTGATTATATCTCGAGTAAGCGTTCATGAAGGTCAGATATTGATATCTAGATGTCGAATTCACTAAAGCGTCGATACTCGGAAGTGGGTACAGATCCTTGGGGTAGGATTTGTTGAGATCCGTGTAATCTAAGCACATTCAAAGAAAGAGAAATGTCTTTTGTTAAACCTCTAAAAATTCTGTTCTTAACAACTTAGGTCATTGGAAGGATTTTTTTCACTAGACATTCAAAGAACGTGTTCTTTAAAACTGAAAGAACTAACACTAAGAGTTACCTTAGACTACATTCTTCAATTTTTTCATGTATGAGTATTGCAAAGTTTCCAAAGCTCTTATTAAACTTCTTTACACATGCTCTAGTGATGGGACCTTCCAGAAGTGTAAAATATATATTTTGTACTCTTTTCTTTGGATATCCAAATTATCCTTTCAAGCATATATCACATAATAAAACTTTGTATGAAAGAAAAATTTGATGAGATAATATAATCATGGATAATTGGATCTAAGAATGTTTGTATAATGATTCAAAATCTGAATATCTTTATATCACACCAAACCAAAATGTTAAGTGCTCTTTTTTCACTCATTGTAGATGGATCAATAGGGATCACAAACTAGGACATAATCATCTTTTTAAAGATTGCTTTGTAGAAGAGCCGATGTATTATGTTGAGATTTTTCAACAAAGTTTTGAATGAAAAAATATGTATTTTTTCGGATTGTTGATACCCTCTCATTTGTTTATCTGTATTTCCAACAGAGCTCGATGGTTCGAAAAAAAGGCTTATTATTGTTGCAAAAATGAAATACTACGATGCAAATGTTAGCATATGGAATAGTAGCTGATGTTGTTGATGCTTATATAAGCATAGGCGAAAGCATCACAATTGAATGTTTGAAAAAAAAAGTGTTGAAGGTGTGATACTATTTAGCGGAAGTTATTTATTTTGAATGGACATTAGTCAATTCAATATCAAAATTACAAAGAGAGAAACACAAGCTATTTGCACAATATCAAGAAGGGCAATGCAAATTGTTAGGATTTGGTTGAAATAGTCCCACATTGCTTAGGATGGCAAATGGAGTAGGTGGCCTAGGCTATAAATATGAGGTTAAGTTCTCCATTTGTTTTTACACCAGTCAGAAACACTTTAAGCTTGTATCTGATTTTTCTTTTCCTCTATACTCTTTGATTAGAGAGTGTTGTGAGGTGTAGTTAGATATTTGCTTTGAGAGAGTGTGGGTGTACTGGGGTACCGGTGAGAGAAAGAAGTCTATGTGTTGTAACAATTTTCACATAGTGATATTCTCTGGTTGTCATTTGACAACGGCCGTGGTTTTTTCTCCGGTAATTGGAGTTTCCACGTTAAATTCTTGTGTTGTGATTGTGTCTATTTTATTTCTCTGTCAAAGGTGTTTTCTCAAGAGGAAATGGTGTCTTATTCCCAACACAAATATGTGAAGCGAGTACTCAAAGTATTGAGTATTGTAAGCATACTTCACAATCATAGTAGTCTAACGCACTTTTAGGAGAGGAAGAACGCAAACATAATGAGAGCATCTATTATATTGCATAATATGATTGTTAAAAATAAAAGATGTGCTTATGTAGAAAATTTTGTTCAAACTTAAGTATGATAACGTGAAAAATGGCTTATAACAATCATAATTGGGAGAGAAAGATTTTACATTATACCATCAAATTCTCTAAAAAAATGCTTAACTTTAAGATAGACAAAAATATCAATAATTGAAAAAAGACTCGATTAATACACGTGTGACAATTTCACAATGTGTGTCGTCATCTGTAAAATTTAATTATATTTTTTTTATATTAAGTAATGTTGCTAATTGATTAAAACTCGAGTTATGTATTATTTGTTGTTATTGTTGTTAATTATGAAGTTATTAATTTTTTTCGTATATTATTAATTAGTAATAGTTAAGTATTTTTTAATTTATAAATTTTAATAATATTATTGTGGAAAAAAATTAATTTAACCATTAAAACTAATTTATTTTTATTTTAATTAAATAAATAAGTTAGATCGCAATAGGATTAGAGTTTGTCTTTCATATTGAGAAGAAAGGGACATTCTTAATATTTTTTATTGCTTATGATAAAAAAATGTAAAATGTAAATAAAAATTTGATGTAGTTTTTTATTGGAATTATTCTAATATTCATATGTAACTAAGTTTATATTCTGTAAGATTTTGGTACTAATGTGGCTAATTTTTTTGGTTATAGAAGTGAAAATAGTAATATACTTTAATATTATAATTTTTCATATTTTTTAAAATTATAAATAGTACACAAATTGAATGGTCTGATTTTTGTATCTCAAATTTTTTAATTTTTTTAACATAAATCGGACGGTCCAATTCTGTACCTATAGAACGGTCTGATTTCTGTATTTCTAATAAATCAGACGATTCAATTTTTATTTCTCTAACTAAACGATTTCACATTTGAGAATAACACTCTAACAATTCACATTTTTAAAAAATACCATTACCACTCCAATATTAAAAATAAAAAGTTCTACCGATGTAGGTAGATTAGATAAATAACATAGAAAATAAAAAATTAAATGTAATATGTGGTAGAAAAATATAATCATGATATGTATATAAAAAAATAACCATCTTATAAAATATATATTGAAATATAAGATATATATTAAAATGAATTACTTTTTCTATTTTTATTTTATTATTTTTTTAAAATTTAATTACTCTGTTGATCTCTATAATTTTGCGAAATTGTTAATTAGGTCTCTATATATTTTTTCTTTTTAATTGGGTCTCTGTACTAATTTTTTTAACTAGGTCCCTTTTGGCAGTAATTAACTTAATTGTATAGGAACCTAACTAAAATAAATTAGTATAGAGACTCAAATAAAAAGAAAAAAAAGTGTAAGGACCTAATTAAAAAAAATTAATATAAAGACTCAATTAAAAAAAAAGTATAGGAACTGAAGAAAAAATTTTATAAAATTATAGAAAATTAAACTTTTGTTTAATTCTAGTACACTAATTAATTTTTATTAAAAATTCAAATAATAAGAATAGAAATACAAAATTAACTTTGTATCACTATTCACTATAAATATTTTTCTCTCTCCATTAATAACTACTCTATATCCTTCTCACTTTTACGTTACCAAATACTCCACTAACATCCATTTTCTTTTCACTACTTGATCTTCTCAATATTCTGCCTCTTTTTGATGACTACTCTTATATACATTAGAGGCATTGAAAAAATCATCTTCATTGTAGAAGATTGACTCATTAAAATAATATTGACAGGTTAAAATAAAAATAAAGATAAAATATAGACTAAAATTGGTTTAATAAATTATAGATATTATAAATATGTAAAACGGTATAGTAAGAAATTTTTAACAGAGTATTTTTTTAAACCGCAAGCATTATCTAAGACAAGGGGTTTAATGAGATACGTAATATTTTCACGGGACGGAACGAAACCCGCCTCTGTAAACAAAAAGGGAATAAAAGTAGATGAACCTATCAGATGGAGATTCATCAAATTCTCAAAAAGGGTGAAATTTTTAAAATATCTTCATTTGTGTTTGGATTGTGTTTTAATATGATAATTTTTGCTTAATAGTATTGAATTATATTATAACTGTGTTAATTTTCTTAAATGTTTTTTTAAAGATTGATTATTAGTCCGCTAAAGTAAATATCAGGGTTTAAATTTGGTCTTGTGTATGTAACAATCTATTGAATAATAATAAATTCTTAAATGGAGTTTCGATTTACAACAAATTAATCATTAGTCTGTTAAATTGAAAAATATCATCAAAAATAAAAAATATAAATATCTATAGGTATCCACATTTTAATATAGAGAGAATTTAATAAAAACTCATATAAAAAATAAGACAAAGACAAGAAACATTTTTTTTTTTAAATAGAGATTGGAACGAAAACATTCTCTATAACCAGTGACGGATCCAAAAGTCTTATAAAAAAAGGGTTAGAAATAAAAAATTGAAAGTGCTATATTAAAACCGAAAGTTTACATAAATAATATAAATTTGTTTCTCTAATACCTTTAATATATGTATTTAAAATAAATTAATGAATATAATATATAAAATATATTCATTAATAAATAATTCATTTAATATATTTTGATTTTAATATCATAAAAAATAAAATTTAATCTAATTTATTTTTATGTATATATTTTCTTATTACATTTAATTAAGAATTATTATAAAAACTAAAGTATTTTTATATAATAATAGATAAAAGAATTACCAAAAAAAATGGAATGAACAAAAGAAAATAAATTTAAAATGTATGAAATGAAATTTGAATTCATGTTTTGGAGTATAAAATATCTCACTTTAATTATTGAACTAGAAAATATATTATTAAAATTTGTAGATATTAAATATAATTATGTTGGTTCCTCTAAATTCGTCTCTGCCTATGACATTTACTGTCATCCCTAGATGAAATATAATTATAAAAGTAGAAAAATGGGTTAACCACAAAAAATATTTTCGAATTATTTAAACGCTGACAAAAATACACTTAAATTTTATTATCGATAATATCCAATAATAAATATATATTTTCAAAAAATGCCTTAAAGATCGAATTTTGATGCAATTTTTAGCATAATTATAAAAATAAGATATTATTATACATAAAAATTAGTAATTTTTCATTAAGTATATATTTTTTATAATTTTTTTGTTAAAACAACCAATAATACTTTTAAAAAATCACAAAATAATATGTACTTAACAAAAATTACTAAATTTTAAGATAATAATATCTCATTTTTTTAATCATGTTTGCAAAAAATTGCATCAAAATTCAATCTCTAATGTATTTTTTGAGAAATATATATTTAATGTTAGATTTTTCAAAAAAATTATAAAAATTATATACTAAAACGAAAAATCACCAAAATTTAAGGATAATAATATCTCATTTTTCTAATCATTCTTGTAAAAAATTGTATCAAAATCCAATCTCTAATGTATTTTTTGAGAAATACATATTTAATGTTAGATAATCTTGCAAAAAAACTAATATTAAATATGTATTTCTCAAAAAATACATTAAAAATTGAATTTTGATACGATTTTTTGTAAGCATGATTAAAAAAATGAGATAATATTATTTTTAAAATTTGGTATTTTTTTAAGTATATATTATTTTGTAATTTTTTTAAAGTATTATTGGTTGTTAACAAAATATTATAAAAAAATATATACTGAACAAAAAATTACCAAATCTTAAGTATAATAATATCTTATTTTTATAATCATGTTTGTAAAAAATTGCATCAAAATTTAATCTCTAAAATATTTTTTAAAAATATATATTTATTGTTAAGAATTGTTGTTATGTTTTTAAATTATTTAAAAATATTTTTATTAATAATAAAATTTAAATATATTTTTATCAGTATTTAAATAATTCAAAAATTATTTTGGTGGTTAACCCCAAAAAAATGGAATGATTTGAATGATATATCATTTTGGAGAATTCTGTAATACTGACAGCAAAAACTTCATGTCATGCTATCCCGCGGTGTGCCATATGTACGGTTTTTATGTTCACACATCATGTCATGATATCCCTACGTGGCATGCTGAAAGATGAATGCGTGTATGATAAACATGTGCGGTGTGCCATATGTATGGTATTTATGTTCACACATCATGTCATGATATCTCTACGTGGCATGCTGAAAGATGAATGCGTGTATCGGTGTATGGTAACCATGTGCGGTGTGCCATATGTATGGTTTTTATGTTCACACATCATGTCATGATATCCCTACGTGGCATGCTGAAAGATGAATGCGTGTATGGTAAACATGTGCCACAGGTATGATATTTATGTTCACTTCATAGTTCATACTGTCAATAAATGTCAAATATCTAATTTTCATTTTCTGCCATCGAGATTAATTACGTAAAATTAGATTGTTAGAACAACTCAAATGCTAAGAAATACAGTTCTTCTTCCGATATATGGAGACTCAATTACTATTGGAGTGAAAAGAAAAGGAGGGCTCTTCATGTGGATCAAAGTTGAGAATCCCTCTAAACAGGGACTTACAACAACCAATAAAATCTTTTACATATTACAAAATAATTTTTGGTTGGATTATTTATTTTTATTTATAAAATTTAAAATACTAACCAAATTTAAGTTATTTATTTTAATATTTTATAATATTAAATTATTTTAAATTTATAAATTTAAATAATATTATTATAAAAAATAATAATTATATTAATTTTAATTACTTTAATTAATTAATTAAGTGGGACCACAATAGGAACTAAAGTTAGTTCCTTCTAATGGAGAAGAGAGAGATTCTTTAAGTTCCTATTTACTGGTAATGATGCAAAAGCTGATGTGGAGTTATTTTTGTGACAGGTGGGCCATAAATAGGGACTAGAATGAGTTACCTACTAGAGATAGTCTTATGTAACGAATGAGTGTGGGTCGTAAATTCGCAATTCATTCGTCAGCGACAAATTTTTAAATATAGTTTAATATTATAACAAATTAATCTTTAACTTGTCAAAGTAACGAATACGATGAGAAAAAAAATTAAATTTTGTGAAAGCAAAAAGATGTTCAATAATTCATTGTTAACTTTTATTTTCAATGTTCTTTATATCTTAGGTAAAATTCCATTCTTGCATATTACGTGAAATCCCATTTTGCATATTAGTATTAAAAATGTACAGAAAAAAAATACAAATAGCATTTATGAGATTACAAATGTTATTTACTTATCCGTTCAATCTAATTTTCAAGCTAAAATTATTAACAACAAATTTATAATTACACAATAAATTTCATAGATTATAAAGTGTTCTAAAATATTTGATATAATTATTTATATTTATTTTACTTTTATTTATAGTTTTACATTTTTTATAACCTTATAAATTAATATAATTATTACTTTTAAATTTAGACTAAATTTTTTATTGAATAAAAAAGTAATTGAAAAAAACAAAAACCCAAAAACTCAAGATATCCGACAATGACGTTGATAGAAGCCGGCGATTAGAATGACAAGCCATTACAAATTAGTGAATTAAACAACTATAGCAAAATTCAGAATCCAAAATTGAATTACATATAGGCATACAGCAACCAATACAAGTTTACAACAATTACAGCAAAATTTAGAATCCAAGATTGAATTACATAAGCAATAGAAGAACTAAATTAACTAAATAAATAACTCTGCATCAATTCATATAATTAACCAAATAAAAAATTTAACTAAATTTAAATTAGTAAAAGAACTCTGCATCAATTCTTATAATTAACCAAATAAAAAACTCTGCATCAATTCATATAGTTAGTTAATAAAATAAAAAATAATTGAAACTCACTACGACATAGAGGCAGAATATATGCAGAGAAGGCATCTAAGTCACAACGGCAAAACAGATGCCATCGATGTTGACAGAGAAGCTTTTGACGACCATACGAACAAACGATGTTGACCAGGAAGATTCGGAGTTCAGACGACCAACCGACGACGCTGCTGATAGCAGCTTCAATTCGCGACGGTGATTTCCTTCTGCCCGTTGGAGATCCTTTTGCCCGATGATAGCAGCTCTGAGCCGGCGTCGATTGTGGTTGACTAGTAAGGACGGTGGCCTTCGATGGACTTCAATGAAGATTGGAACTTGGAGGCAAAAATTAGGGTTCATGTGTGGTTGTGTGGTGGTTGGTGAGCGTAATGGGGTGAGGTTTTCGCAAGAGCGTAAGGGGTTGGGGTCACATTAAGGTTTCTTTTTTTTTGCACCAAAACGACACCATTCGAGCCAATAGCAAAAAACAGAACAGATCCTTTTAAAAACCTAACCGGTTCGGTCGGTTCACCGGTCAACTAACAATTTGACCAATTTTTCATCAATTTTTTGCAAGTCGATTTTGAGGTCAACCGGATCGGTTAGATGACTGGTTTCTGGTTAATCTGATTGAACCAACTAGTTCGGTCCCCTTTTTAGAACCTTGATTCTCACACTGTCATATAAGAATGTCATTTTTATATAATACATTCCCTGTATGTGTGTGTGTATATATAACATTTTTAAAAAAATAAAGCAACAAAATAGAAAAAAGATGGAATTAGGAATGACAAATACATCTGCAAAATTGGGTAACCGTAGATATTACCCACGATAAAAGATTTAACAAGACCAAAAAAATATTTTTACGAGATGAAACGGGACCTGCCTCTGCAAATAAAAGGGGACAAGGGTAGATGTACTTGTTTGATGGGGACCCATCAAATTTTTACGAAGGGTGAAATTTCTAAAATATCTTCATTTGTGTATACATTGTGTTTTAATATGATAAATTTAGCTTAACTGTATTGAATTATATTATAATTGTGTTAATTTTTTAAAATATTTTAAAGATTGATATCCATTTATAGCTCTTTGGTCTGTTTAAGCAAGTATCAGGGTTCAAAATTCGTCTTGTGCATGCAACAACTCATTGAATAATGACAAACCCTTAAATAGAGTTTCGATCTGCGACGAATTAGTCATTGGTCTGTTGAATTGGAGAATACCACGAAAAATAAAAAACAAATATGAATATCTACAGGTATCCACCTCTCCAATAAAAAATATATAAAAATCCATAAAAAAAATGAGACAAGGACAAAAAACATTTTCCTAAATAGAGCTCGAGAAGAAAATCTACCGATGATATCCATTGTCATCCCTAAATGGAACATAATTATAGAAGTGAAAAGATTGAATGATTTCAAGGAGCTTTCTTCAGTAGAGAAGGAATAATCTGGATCTTGAAGGACCAGATTGTAAACTCAAATAATAAAAAATACATGGGTTGATTCACAAATAAAACAGAGTAACGATTGGTAGGAATTTGGAAAAAGTTTAGAATTTCTTATTACAAGAAAGCACCAAAATCCATTAACAGGTAGAGTCAAGTTGGGTTAGGATCATTGGCAAGCTTCGTTTGGAACCCATAGAAGGAGACAGCGCTTCACGGTAGAAGAGATCGAGTGATTGAACGGCGCAAAAGTATAGATCGAGATCTGGCCGACTTAAGGTTCCCCGTAAGGAAGGCAATTGACTACATGGGGCAACCAGGAATGCAAGTACGTTGTGTCCATGACGTTGAGTTATTTACGGTTTGATAATGTCGATGACATTGAGTTATTTATGATTTTTTATTGTGCGGTTTATGTTGATGTGGCCCATTGCTTCAAGCTTTGACGCAACAGCTCCAATTCTACAAGCCACCATCATTTGCGGAGGAGGTTGAGGAACAGAGCAATAAAGAAGAGTGTGGGAGCGGTAAGGTTGTTTTCCAAGTGGGATTTTCTGATTTGGCCACACCAGTGGCTCAGAACCTTGAAAAGTTCAGACTAGTATTTTGTGGATTATGTTGGTATATAACTTTTTAGGAATTCCGTTAGTTGATGTATTCATTCTGCTCAAACAAGATACTATGGTTTTTGATACACTATTACTATTAAGGATGTGCTTGGCAAACACGTGGAAAAGGATAGAAGTGTGTTTAAGTTCATTGAACACTGTTTTTTAATGTTTGACAACTTTTCACGTGATTTTGTATTCTAAAAGCGCGTTCATTTGAAGCAAGAAATGGTAGCTTTTGCGTTCATCTGCGTTCATTTCACGTGTGTTTAGGTTTGTTGCTGGTAATTATTGGTTTTAATAATTTTCTATAATTTTTTTTATCATTTTTAATAATTTATTTTCTATTTTAATTTTTTATTTTTTAATTAAATTTTTATTATAATTTTGTTATAATATGAATTATTGATTTTATTAAAAATGATGAAGTAAATAAAAAACTGATCACACATAACAATAAAATCATAACAATAAAATCATAAGTAATAAAATGTTATCGTCTAAAATAATACAAATAAAAGAATATTGAGAATATTAAAATAATTATACAATTTTTTTGTTTGATATTGTAAAATTTATCATTGTAATTCTTGCGCACTGTTCATTATTCTAATTTTTTATAATATGTATTATTGTTCCTATTAAAAATAATAAATTAAATAAAAAATCAATTATAAATAATAATAAAATATAATTAATAAAAAGTTAGAACCTACAACAATAATAAAATTAAGATTACTGAGAATACTTATAAAAAGTATTAAAATATATTATTTTATATGTTATTTTTAATTTAATAAATAAATATTAATTTTTATTATAAAAAATACTTAAAAAAGTACAATAATAAAAAATTATAACATACTAAAATAAAATACTATAAAAAATACTATATAAAAAATACTAAAAGAAGTATAAAAAATGATTAAATATATTTAAAAAAATAATATCATAATTTAATATTATACTCTTTTAATAATTAACTAATTATCTATCTAAGAGTGATTTTAACTAATATTAACTAGATAATATTTATTTTATCAAAATCAATTTTAGTATAAAATTACTAAACATAAATTATATTGACATAAACTCATTACTACCTAAAATCAATTCTACAAAAAAAACTATCACTCAAACTCTTTAACAAACCTCAATCCAAACAAATATTAAACAAACACTAAATCACTTATGCAGGTGCTTTATTTACTAACAATATTAATGGCTTCTATTACAATCTCGTTCCAACTTTTCTCCTCATTCTCAATTCCATCTTCAACCTTCTTGTTTAATTACACTAATTAATATTTGTTTACTTTAATAGTGATCTCTATTATTAATTTTCTGTAAAGTCATCTCTCTTAAATTTGGTGTAAATTTAAATTATAATAAATTAAAAAAGACTTACAAATATTTTACATACACCAAGTTTCAAATTATTATAATTCTTGAAATTACTTGGAATTTATTATAAATTCTTTTTCGTCAGCTTTCAAGTTTTTTCATGAAGTTGTATAGGAGGATATGGATTTCATTAAAATATAAAGTAGTATTTGATAATTAAAATACGGAGTAGTTTTTCGCTAGACTATGAATAATTATTCAGGCTATTTATTGGAATATAAATTTGTATTACAGTATTTTTTTGGGTGGGATATGGGTGCAGCTTATGTTGCAAAGTTAAAAAAAAAATTAATTCGTCTAAAAAAAATTGATCATTAAATATTTGGTCTAATCAAACCAACTTAAATCAGTGTACAAATATATTAAACTTTGAGTCAAAACTAATATTTTTAACAATTACTGTATAAATATTATCCCAACCCTTTATTTGACATTTTGTTTCATGATTGTTCAACGTTCTTTTTAAAAAAAATATTTTTTTCACAGAAAACATTCTCTGATTTCAATGATATATTATTTTAAAAAATTCTGTGACGTTGACTGCAAAAATCATCATGTCATGCTGTCTCTACAAGCATATTGGAAGATCCCCGCTTATATGGCAAATATGTGCTGCAGATAAGACATTTATTCTCAAATTGTGTGACAGAGAACTAAAAGTTTCATTTTTTGTTTTCTGCCAATGAGGCTAATTACGAATATTCAGATTGTTACATAATCAATGAATATGGACAGCATATATGGATTTAGGACATAAATTTTTTATTATTGAAACGTTGATTGGATAAACATATAAATAGATTCTGTGAAAATAGAAATTATGTTAAATAATCTATTGTTAAATTTTGTGATTTTTTTTAAAAATAAATTAAAAAGTATTATTTCTAATAATAATTTTTTAACTCTAAATATAAGGATATATTTTTTAAAATTTTTGGCAAATTTATTGCATCTTCTAGCTAACTTCACTTTAAATTCTCAAAAATAAATAATTGGCTGACTCAAATTTTTAAACTTCACAATAATGAATAATGACAATTATTATCATTATTTTCAGAATATATACATGTATACAAGAGTACACAGAAATAAAATCGTATTTTTTAGGAGAAATAATAATTTTTTTAATTTATAATAAAAAAATTCTTGTTAAACAATAAATATAGTATATACCCATGTACCTATATTTTTGGAAACAATGATAGTGGTTGCTATTGTCACCCGCGATATTGAAGAAGCCATGATTGTCTGTGTATTTTTTGTGTACTCCTCTGTATTCTTGGGCTGTATTTGTTTTTGAGAACAAGATAAAATAAGACACTAATAACAAGACACAAAAGATAGAAATACAAAATTTTATATTTTTGTATTTTATTTGGTGATAAACTATAATAAATCTAATTTATTCTCATTTTTTTCATTCAAAAAAATTGAGAAAAAATATAATAATAAAAAATATACTTATAAAAAATTAAGAAATATAAAATAAAAAATAAGCCGTGTCTTTTGTTGTCTTTTCTGTCGGGATAAACACAAAATATACTAATTCAGTATTTTTTGATACAATGTTTCTGTCCATATCTCAAACATGATTTTATATTTTTGTATTCTATATGTTAGTGTCATGTCTTTATAAACAAAAGCAACCTTAGAAATGATGATAATAGTTTAAGAAGGGAGAATTTGGAGTGCGAACAACTCGTTCTAAAAAACGCTAGAAATTAAAATTAAAAAAAATTTGTTTCAAAAAAATATTTTTTTATTTATTTAAAAAATCCTCTCTTTTTAATATTCTTTATATGTTAGGTAAAATTTCATTCTTGCAAATTAGGTGAAATCTCATTTCACATATTACACATTATTAATAAATGTACAAAACAAGAAAATATAAAAATAGCATTTGAGCTATTATAAATATATGTTATCCATTCAATCTAATTTTCAAGCTAAAATTGTTAAAAATAAATTTATAATTACACAATAAGTTTTGTAAATTATAAATTATTCAAAAATATTTGATATGATTATTTATATTTATTTATAATTCTATATTTTTTTATAAATTTATAAATTAATATAATTATTATTTTTAATATATATTTTTTCATAAATTTTGATAAAAATAAATAAATAATATTTGAGAAAATTCTATTTCTTTTTCCTGCGAGATGCTAAAATGACACTCATTTTTTCTGTATTTTATAATTGTACATTCTCCTCTTTAATTCATTTTAAACTTTTTGTATTAACTAAATCCATTTTCTAAGAAAAAATAAATTATTTTTTAAAAAAAATTCATTAACAAAAGTTTTATTTTTTATCATAAAAATATTTTGATAAAAATAAAATTTAATCAATAAAAAAATAATTTATTAAAAGATATTTTGGTAAGTAAAATTTAATGACTTTTTTTGTTAAAGAATATTTGATAAAAAATAATTTATTTTCTTAAAAAATAGATAAAATTAATATTAATTAACATAAAAATTTAAAATAAATTAAAAAAAATTTAAATATTAAAAAAAATCTATATTTATAAAATAAAAAGGAGAGAATGGTCAATTTAGTATCTGACATCGGGAGAGGAGCCGAATTTTCTCGTAATATTTAGTCCCCTCCACTACCCACCGAGTGGCGAGTGCCCGGCCAAAAGGCCTTCAAGTTTCGACTCAACACTCACACAATTGTACTCTCTCTCTTTCTCACACCCACATTTCGTCGTAATTTCCCGATGCTCTTTCTTCCTCTCTCACAGTGATTCAGGTGTATGTCACCTGCATACTCTTCTTTCCAATGATCAGAAAATTTTCCCTATTTGTTTAGTTGAAGAAAAGCTCAAATAGTTTCTTAATTTTGATCATTTCCCCCTATGTTTGATCATTCAGGGTTTTTGATTTTGATCAATGGGTTCGACGGTGGATACACTCCCAGCTAAACGTCCGGCTCCAACTGGTATTCTTCATTTCCTTGTCAACCGTTTTTCTTTTTTCGTGTAATCTGCCTTGAATGTTGATTGCCAGGTATAGTCAAATGTATGTTTTGTTGTGTTTTCAGTTGCATTTTGTTTTTGATGTTCTTCTTTAGTTAACCGTTTTCTGTGGAATATTAAATTCCTCTGTTGAATTCGTGAATATAGAACTTTTTTGAGTAAAGTATGGTTCTTGTCTACAACCGGGGAAGTCTTATTTGTGTCCCTAACGTTTAAATCGCCCTATTTGTATCCCTAACGTTTATAAAAGTGATTGATTCAATGTTATCTTATTATCAATTATATTAACAAATCAGATTATATTTTTCAATTATTTTCACTTGGATGTATTCATTTTCAATTAGGTCTCACTTGGATGTGTTCGATTTTAATATTATACCCACTATTTGTGTTTAGATTCAATTATGCCCCTAGAAAAGTGAATTATGTAAATGTTGTAGGAATTAATTTCAACTTTTGATGAGCTATTTTTCGGAGTGGATCATCGATTCTATCCAGACATTTGTATTCTAACTTCAAGAAGATATTTTTAAAACTCAAACTAAAGCGTTCAAGATGTGTAATTGACGGCAGGATAACATTGAATCACTTTTACAAACGTTAGGGATACAAATAGTATGATTTAAAGGTTAGGGACACAAATAGGATTTACCCCAAACGTTGGAGACAAAAACGATACTGTACTCAACTTTTTTTTTTTGTTTTCTGTCAATTTATTTTGGATTTTTCCAATTTTTATGGATATATATTGTGAATTGTGAATTTGCTGTTGGTATATAAGGTTCTATAAGTCAGTTTATGCTTAATAGTTGCCTCGGTAGTGGTGAAAAGTGGAAACCTTCAAAGATAAGTACTTCTGATTCTGAGAGTGAATTGAGGGCTAAGTGTGTATAAACTAGAAGTGAGGGTCAATAGTAGTTTTGGTTTCTTCACTGTGGTTGGTTGAGATTTCTCTGGTATGATGATGGGTGGATGCTTGTGCTTTTGATTGGGCTTTAAGTGGACAAGCTAGTCCACATTTTCTTTGTTGTTTGAAAAATGTAAACTGGTGAGTTTTCTAACATTAACACTTATAAATTTTTCGGTTTGGTTAGGTGCTGAATGGTGTTTAATCAACAATGATCATTGGAGTTTAAGTCTTTTATCTCATGTGGGTTGCATTTGGAAGGGAGACTGGATTGAGAGACAGAGACTAAACTAAGTTTTTGTATTGTGTTTGGTGAAAAATGTACTGAATTGAATTATGTTTTAATATTATGTTTAGTTTAAGATAAATATGGAGATTAAAGGATAGATTTGGAATTTGAAAAGTTAAATGAGAGTATTTTTGAAAAGAAATGTTATTAAAGTTTCAGTATTCATCCCCAAAAGTTTCTGTCTCCTGTGTCTCCACTTTCTTGAGGTACTGAAGGGACTGAAATTTTGTGTCTTGTGACTGAAATTTTAGTTCCAGTTTCTTGCCACCAAACACAATACTGAGTCCCAGTTTCCCAGTCTCAGTCTCAGTCTCAGTCTCAGCCTCTAGAAACAAGCGATACCCTGATGTATATGCCCATTTTGTCAGTTGGCATTGCATCATATTCAGTATATATTGCTTGGAAGAAAAAAATATTTATGTAGTTTACCCTTAGTATAGTTTTTCTAATCTCTCCCATTAGTGATTTCATAATTTT
Source organism: Arachis duranensis (assembly GCF_000817695.3). Lineage (NCBI taxonomy): Eukaryota > Viridiplantae > Streptophyta > Magnoliopsida > Fabales > Fabaceae > Arachis > Arachis duranensis. The sequence continues at coordinate 42,859,418 of NC_029779.3, read as the reverse complement.
CTGTGTTTATATGTATATTGCAAGCTGGTCAATTTTTATTTATTTATTTGAGAAAAAGAATAATGCATTAATGGGTGTTACTAGTGCATGAGTTTTGACTTGATATATTCATTTTTGGAAACCAGAATATTCTTCTGAGGGACACAAAAGACTGAAATTGTCGTCTGATGGCTCCCCATACTCAAATGTTGTGGATTACAGTGACCCATTTGCAATATCTGCTGTTCTGAACCGGCTTGACAGTGGGGAATTTGGAAGTGTCACGAAGGACATAGAGGCCCTCAGAGTGCAGAAAATGCAAATGTTGGGACCATACTTTGCAAAATACCCTTCCCTGATCAATCAATTATTGAAAGTGGCAACTAACCATACTGAAGAAACTGTCAAATTGGAATTTGAACCAGTTACTAGTGCACATCAGGGTCTGATAAAGTTGGAGGGTGGGCAAATTAAGAAGAATGTTCCTGCAGCCCCAACATCTATCGTAATTATTGATTCAGATGATGAGGATGATAATGATAAAAATTCTGATCCTCGATTTCATCAAGTAGTGTTACCTGCACCAGTAAGACCATCTCCTGCGCTGCAGATGAATGTAAGTGTTTCCTTTGCTTTTGTAATTCTTTGTATATTGCTACGTTGAGAATTGAGATAATAAGTATTGGCATGCTGGAGCTTTTAGTAGAAATGTGTTTGTACCCTGTTTACTTCAGTGCTGAGTTGATTGAAGTGGGTTTTCATTAGTTGTGCAACTGATAAAGTTGAAAAATGAAATACAAAAACAATGAGATATCTACATTTGTAAATTTAAATCAGTAGTAGCTTCTACCATCCTATTTGTACCTGTGTTCCCCTTACTCCTACTAAGCACAACTTTAATGTTGAAATATGAATAGTTTGTTATGAGATTTCCATTTATATTTCAGAATAGTTCAAACTCATTCATTTGGATTAATGGGTTGGGACTATGATAGCTTCCTTTATAAGATTCTGTGTATGCAGATTTACTTTGTAGCTTCTGTTATTTAGCAGATGCTGCTTTTCTAATATGCAAGTTATTTCAGTGACATCCATTGCCATTTTATGTGCAATAATGCTTGATAACAGGGTCATGCTCCCATTGAATTCGATGAGAAAAGTAAAGTTCCAAAAATTGAGAAAAGTCTGGATGGTCAAGATACGAGTCCCAGAGACAAAGGTATCTATGTTGGTATACAAGAGGAAGAAGATGAGGTTGAAGAGAAAGATGATGGCTTAGGTGATATTTGGAGGGAAATGTCAATGGCTATAGAATGTTCGAAGGTGTGATTTATTGATTTTCTTTCTTATTATCTTTGGTTTTTTAGAAATTGAAACTGTATTTGTCCAGTTAGTTTATGGGTACAGTTTCCATGTTTTCTCGCTTGTGGTGCTTCCCTACTAGCTGTCTTAAGCTGGAGATATGGGGAATAAATTGATATTAAAAAATTATGGTCTAATTCTTTCTGAGTAAGGCAGTTGTTTCTTAGCACTTAGCATCATGACTTGTTAATGCTCATAATCTAAGAAATTTTCTGAATGTTGTTATTAGCTAACTTAGAAATTATTTGGTTTTATTGTAGAGACAAGAAATGGATAGTGAATGTGATTTCTGTGTATTGAAACCTTATAATTAATGGAACATAACATTAATACTCTGGCACTTCATGCTCGGTGTTATACATGCTTTATTCATCATACACATATGCAAGTCTGCTATGGCATGTATATTTAGAGTATGCTTTTATTTTTACTCCAGAAAATTTTGTCTATATGGTAAAAGGTTGTTTATGTTACGAAACCAAGATTGTTTCATGCACAGTTGTTAAGATGCAATCTTGCAAGACTGCATGATCAGCTATTGATATTGCAAGATTGTTATTATCTTGTGCAACCACGTTCAACGTCAGCTGCTTCAAACTTGTGGTCTGTTCTGTGTTCTTTCATCACCTTAACGTCGATGAAGTCAAAGGATATGGTGACATCAATGATGTAGATGGAGACTGTGGTAGATGATAAATTTGATTATCATGGCCTTGATTTACTATGTATTCATCATTCTAGTAATTAGGATCTCCTTCATTTGTTTTAATTATGTTTTAAGCTTATGTGTTACAATGATGTATGCAAGTTTTAAGTTGTGTATTTCCACTTGCACTTTTTATCATTTGAATGTAATTTTCAATTTAAAGTAGGATCTTTGATCTGTTTTATAATTACACAGTTTATGTGTTTCTTCCCTGGTTAATTTGTGGTCCCGCTTGCTATTTATTAGAGAATGATGCTACTCTATCATGTACATCAGATTTATTTTTTGGTTCTAAATTATACTAATTATGGATGCCTTTTGGAGTTTCTTCAATACTAATTTTTTCTTGTAATATAGCAGGTCTCTATCTTGCTATTTCACTAATTTGTTAATTGTATTTCTATTAGGATGCTTCTATGAATGTGCTCGATGAAGAAGAGGAAAAGGAGGAAGACTGTGATCATTCTTTTGTTTTAAAAGATGATCTTGGTTATGTTTGTCGTGTATGTGGGGTTATCGAAAGAAGAATTGAGACCATATTTGAGTTTCAGTACAAGGTTTGTCTATTTCTCTACCTGATTTGTTTAATTATTTTTATACATATGGTCATAGACACTCGGTAAATTTATGAAATTGAGAATTTAGGCATGGGACTTGAACTTAGATGTATAGATTGAATACTTTAGCAGTGCATGGCAACATGAAAAGTGAGACACCTAGGAACTCATTTTGTTATAGGGATTCTAGACAAAATATGCTTTTGTGGTTGAATTTGGTGACTTTTTATGTTTGATTCTGATAGGGAACCAATATTAGGAGTATCCATGTATCTCAACTGCTAAGATAATATAGCAGCAGAGGGTAATTTGGTGACTTTTTGTGGTTGAATTTTGTTCTAGGCAAGAATCAGGGTTTGGTAAACTGAGAAGGACTGAACACACTACATTTGCTCAGAGCAGTGTTATTTCATACTGTTTTGTTTTCTCTGGCTAACTATTGCCTTGATATTTAGCTCAGTAAATCAAACCATAGTGCAGTGGTTGTCGTGTGCTCTTTCTCTTCCCTATTTCTTTACTCTGTTGCTAGCTATTAGATTCACCTTAGTTTTGTTAGGCACCCTTTACCAAACCAACATCATTTAATAGGAGGTAGTCAACTTGTATCATGTGGCTTGCTCAATTGATTTGTAAAACATGACCTCATTCATAATACTAATGATATATGATGAGTTATACTTGGGGGCAAGAAGAGTTAATTTGATTATTTTTTGTTTGTTTTGATTTGATTGCAGGTTAAAAGGAGTACAAGGACTTATGCATCTGATTCATGGAGTTCCAAAGAGAAAGCTGCGATGCTTGGGATCCACGTAGCTGAAGATGATCTTGTAGTGACTGATATTTCTGCACACCCGAGACATATGAAGCAAATGAAGCCACATCAAGTCGAGGGATTCAATTTTCTCGTGAGGAACCTCGCGGGTGATAATCCTGGGGGTTGCATCTTGGCTCATGCTCCTGGATCAGGGAAGACATTCATGATAATTAGTTTCATGCAAAGTTTTCTGGGCAAATATCCCAATGGTAGACCGCTAGTGGTGCTTCCCAAGGGAATACTATCAATTTGGAAAAAAGAATTCCAGAGATGGCAAGTTGAGGATATACCACTTCTGGATTTTTACAGTGTGAAGGCTGACAATAGATCTCAGCAACTGGAAGTTTTGAAAAAATGGAAGGACCAGAAGAGTATCCTTTTCTTAGGATACAAACAGTTCTCCACAGTTGTATGCGATGATTCCACCAGCAGAGCATCAGTAGACTGCCAGGAGATATTGCTTAAGGTTCCTTCTATTCTCATTTTAGATGAAGGGCACACTCCAAGGAATGAGAATACTGATATCATGCAGTCCCTTTCCAAAGTTCGAACACCTCGAAAAGTTGTACTGTCAGGAACTTTATATCAGAATCATGTGCAGGAGGTGTTTAACATCTTAGATCTGGTGCGGCCGCCAAAATTTTTGAAGATGGAAACTTCTAAGCCTATTGTCAAGCGCATTTATAGCAGAGTGCATGTACCTGGTGTTCGAAACTTCTGTGATTTAGTCGAACATACTTTGCAGAAGGATACTGATTTCAGAAGAAAGGTGGCTGTCATTCAAGATTTACGTGAGATGACAAGCAAGGTGCTTCACTACTATAAAGGAGATTTTCTGGACGAGCTTCCTGGTATGGTTGATTTCACAGTGGTGCTCAACCTTACCTCTAGACAGAAGCATGAAGTTGAGAAATTGAAGAGGCTTTCCAGGAAGTTCAAAATATCTTCTGTTGGCAGTGCTACCTATCTTCATCCTAAGTTGAAACCTGTTGCTGAAAAATGTGGTGAGAACTCCATATCCGATAACATCATTGATGAGTTGATTGATAAACTAGATGTGAAAGATGGGGTGAAGTCAAAATTCTTTCGCAACATGCTCAACATGTGCGAGTCTGCTGGGGAGAAGCTTCTGGTTTTCAGTCAATATCTCCTACCTCTGAAATATTTGGAAAGGTTAGCAGTAAAATGGAATGGATGGAGCCTTGGCAAAGAAATTTTTGTCATCTCAGGAGAATCAAGCCCTGAACAACGGGAGTGGTCAATGGAAAAGTTCAACAGCTCGTCTGATGCCAAAGTCTTCTTTGGCTCAATCAAGGCATGTGGGGAGGGCATATCACTGGTTGGGGCATCCCGCGTAATCATTATGGATGTTCATCTCAATCCATCAGTTACTCGCCAAGCTATTGGCCGTGCATTCCGACCAGGTCAGACAAAGAAAGTCTTTGTATATCGGTTGTTGGCAGCAGATTCTCCAGAAGAGGAAGATCACGCTACTTGTTTCAAGAAGGAGTTGATTTCAAAGATGTGGTTTGAATGGAATGAGTATTGTGGTGATAGCGCTTTCGAAGTGGAGAGCGTCCCTGTGAAAGAATGTGGTGATTTCTTCCTCGAAAGTAATTCATTAGCTGAAGATGTTAAAGCTCTATATAGAAGGTTAGTACTCAATCTTGCTTCATTATTGCATCATATATTTATGCAGTTTCTTTTTCTCTAACTTCATGTTGTTTATGTGTATCAGGTAGGTTTTAAGACAGGTTTTTTGTGTAAGAAGTCTTCTTTCTCTGCTCCACTGTTGGTACACATTCTTGTTTACATCAGCTCATCATATAGGACACAGTGGTTTTTTTTCACTAATATTTGTCTTGTTTGTGTATGGCAGGTAGATTCTTGCATGTTTTGAATAGGGAGAATCCTTCTTGTTCTCTCTGGTTCTGGGAGTAGGTTTATGACGGTCTTGATCAGAAAAAATGGTAAAATCACCGAATGAAATAGTTTTTACTCTTTAGCTACAATTATATGTGATTTTGAACCCCACTTTGAGCTGGGAGTTCCGTGCTCTTGATTTAATATCTGAGCTTGTTAATGAGTTTTTTTAGCATCTGTTGATTATTTGTTTTTTGTTTCGAGATTGTACATGTCTATTTTGGTTTTGTTATGAATATATGCTTTTTCTCAAGTTCTTGATGATCTGTGTGTCTTAAACCAGTTAAAATAAAAGAAAAATCAGTTGAGATGCTGTAGTTTTAAAATTAGCATAACAAGACTTGCGTGTTATATTATTTTGTCACTTGGTCCTTGTTCAATTTGTCAACCAAGCATGTATTGTAAGTTCTGGTTATACACCAAAAAGTACAAATCGATGATCCCTAATGAGATTAAGGACAAGATTGAGGATGGAAAGAGGATGTAATCAGAATGACGATTCTTATCTTAAACTATCATAATATGAATTAAAGTCGGTTACGGTTTTGCAAATTTAAAGTAAGTTATATTGTTTTAAAAAATAAAACAGTTGCCTCGTAATTTATTTTTAATTTAGGTGTACATTATGATTGATGGGAATGAAAACAAGTTGCAATTGCAAATTTCTTTTTGAAATGTATGGAGATGGACACTCTACATCTACTCACATTTTTTCTTTTTCCATCGTTCATCACTTATTTTATTTTTTTGTTATTTCTTTTCATGACTTACAAAAATAACCAAAATTTTTACACAAGCAAGATAAACTAATTTGCACAAATATAAAATAAGAAAAATTGAAACATGAAAAAATGAGAAATAAGAACAAAAAAGAACGAAAGAGGAAAAGGGACAAAAAAGTGAAAAAAAAAGAAAAATAATGAGAAAAATGAACTTAGTGCATGCATAAGTAAGGAGGGCAAAAAGCTATTAGAATGAGCGTTTGGGGAATTATTTGATACTAGAATGAAAATGAAGATTTGTTAAGTTTCTACATGAATGGAGATTTGCTTTTATTCTTTGGCCACTTGTTAAATTTTTATGACATTACAAAATAATCTTTTATTTTATTTATATAAAAATTTAAAATTAGAATTATAGTTATTATTGGTTTTGTTATTGTGAGATCTAGATAATATTATTATTATAAAAGTGTGATAAATAATACATGAATAATTTTATGAAAAATATTATGTCCTTTAAAATTTAGTCTTTAGTCAATTTTTAAATTTAAATAATATTATATAATTATTTTTAAATTAAAACACATTCCTATTTTCCAGGCAAACACATTATTAATTAAATTTAGTTTAAATCTTATCAACTAATTTAACTTTTTCTCAATAAAATATGCTACTTTTTACTTTATTTTTTCTCTCTCCTACGGTAACGCATTATCGCCGTTGACCGTCAGGAATTCAAGGTTCTTATTCTTATTATTATTATTTATTAATTTATATTAATAGATTAAATTCAATGAATCCATAGAAATAACAACCTGATTTTATGCACAATTAAGGTGAAAGAGAATATAACACATCTAAAATTATTTAAATATACACGAAAATATTTTTTTCACACATCTAAATTCATGAAAATATTAATCGTGAAGCCTGCGTGATGTTAGTGCCAGGTGCTCTTCCCTGGCCCTTACTGTGCGTGTTGCTGCCGCAACTTCTCGCTTCCTGCATGATTCCAACGTCAATTTTTTGTTTTTTGTGAGAAACTTTGGTCTATCACCTCGTGTTCATCATCAATTAGAGTCACTGAGTTAAATATCACCAAAATCGAGCCAATATAAAAAATAATTTCTCGTTTGACCACCGCAAAAGTATTCATTCATAACTGTTTATCTTTTTGTAGTATAATTTAAACAATTTAAAATGAGTTTTATTTTTTAAATAGTTTATTTAATTTTCTTTTGTTATGAGTGATTTCTCCGATTTTTTCTTGAAGACTTTTTACTCTTTAGATTCTGTCGCTTAACATCTCCAGTTTCTTTTTCTCTAACTTCATGTTGTTTATGTGTATCAAGTGTGTTTTAAGTTAATTTTTATGTAAGAAGTCTTTTTTTTTTTGCTCTTTTGATGGTGCATATTCTTTTTTACATCGGTTCATTATATAGGACACTGATGTTTCTTCTCTAACATTTGCCTTGTTTGTCTATGATATATAGATTCTTGCATGCAAATAGGTTTTGAATAGGAGAATTATTTTTGTTCTCTCTCGTTCTGTGAGTAGATTTATGACAGCCTTATATAAGAAAAATTGTGAAATTACTGAATGAAAATTTTTTTACTCATTAACTACAATTACATGTGATTTTGAGCCCCACTTTAAGCTGGGAGTTCCATACTCTTGATTTAATATCTGAGCTTGTTAATATGAGTTTTTCTAGTATATGTTGATTATTTGTTTTTGTTTCGAGAGTGTACATGTCTTTTTTTTTTGTTTTATTATGATTATATGCTTTTTCTCAAGTTCTTGATGTCCGTGTGTTTTAAACCAGTTAAAATAAAAAAAAAAATCAAGTGAGACGCTTTAGTTTTAAAATCAGCATAACAAGGCTTACATATTATAATTTTGTCACTTAGTCTTTGTTTAATTTGTCAACCAAAGATGTATTATGAGTTCTGGTTATGCACAAAAAAGTACAAACTGATGACCTCTAATGAGATTAAGGATGATATTGAGGATAGAAAAATAATGTAAATAGCGGATAATATGAATTAAAGATTGTCACAGTTTTGCAAATTCAAAGTTATATTGCTTTCAAAAATAAAATAGTTGTCTCGTGATTTATTCTCAATTTGGATGTATATTATGATTCATCATATTGAAAATAAATTGCAATTTGATGGTTTCAGTGGCTAAGAGAAGGGGGTTGAATCTTAGCCCCCTTTTCACTTGAAACACTTGATGACCTTTAGAGAAGACTTTTCTATTTTTGCTCGTCACTGGACACGAACAACTTTGTTTTGTCTCGTCCCTTGCCACGAGACTTTTCTTTTTGTCTCGTCACTTGGCACGAGATAATTCTGGTTTTTGCTCCTGTGTATTTGAAAACAGAAATGGAGTAGAAAGGAGAAGAAGATTGCACCCAGATATATCCTGGTTCGGCTGCTAATGAGACTCAAGACATGACAAAATTAAACAGAAAAATACTAAACAGAATACATTGAAGGAGAAGAGAAAACTGTTAGCTCAGGTAGCTCTGAGAACTCCGTGCCTTGCACTCTCAAATTTTCTCCTTGCTTCAAACAGTGGTTGTTCCCCCTTTTTAAAGAAGAGGAAAGCCTCCACACTTGAAGCCAAAACCGAACTAACTTCTTCCTCCTTCAACAAACACAGAACCGGTTCGGCCACACAGAGAGAGAAGAGATAACCATGCATTAACCAACATGCAATTACCTCTAGTCCTTTCTTGATCATCACCCTTCATCAATCCGGGCTCTCCATCCTTGGCTTGCTCTCCAAGATGGATTTCTGGCCCTTGATGCCTTATGATGATGATGACTTCATCTGCTTCAATCTCTGCCTTCAACCATCACTTCGCCACTCTAGCTACTCCCTGTGGTGGTTGAGCAGAATCAAAGACAAGCCATGCTTCAAGAATCTCCTCTAGCTGGCCGAATCTGAAGTAAAGCTATTTCAAAGTGATTAAACTAATTAATTGAAAATAGCTTGCTTTTACTTCCCTTAGTTGGCGTGTAGCAATGATGCCTTTAGTCAAATCAATCTTATCTCAGCCACAGCTCATTTTTATTTTAGTGTGTTTTCTTGCCATCATTAGCTTGATGGTCTTGATGCATGCAGCCTCTTCCTTTTCTTGGTTGAAGAACATTTCTTCCATTGTTTCCTGGACAAGGACCGAAGAAAGAAGAGGAAAGAGATGAGAGAGAATTAAAGAATCTGAAGAAAAGCAATGTAGAGTGGTTAATGCACATTAATTTGAGACTAGCTTGCTTTTACTTCCCTTAGAGTGGCGTGCATAGTCATAATAGCCATCAAATCAATCTTCTCTCTCTTTCTTATGTTTCCAATGCATTAAATTAAATTTGAATTCCATCCAAAGTGAGAAATGGAATCCGTTGGAGGCAAGCAACCAAATTCAATGAGTTGGATTTTTCATCAATGTGCCCCAATTCTATTTTTTTCTTTCGGACCATGCATGCTCAACAAATTGGGCTTGTGACATTATTTAAATTTCTGGCCCAATAATAACATTTGCTTTCCTGATGAAATTTGGAACTTGCACAAAGCAATTGGAAATAATGTAACACACTTGGGCTTAGATTAATCAAAATTATTTGAGCCCAAGTAACATCAAATCAGCCATATTCATCATATTTTATCAAAACCAAAGGTTGAGTGTATTTTGGGCTTGCACCAGAAAATTGTTTTCGGCCCAACATAAAATCTGCACAACAAAATTATTAATTAAGCAAATATGAATTAAGATCAAATTAATAATTTTGTAATTAAATATTTCAATAATGTTTGTTCATCATCAAAATTAAATAAGAGTTTTCCAAACTCATCAATCTCCCCCTTGATGACAAACATTATTAAAATTGAAATGGAAATAAATTTAGAGATCGAGTACATAATACTCCCTTTGGATTTGAATTTCTCCCCCTTTCTAAATGTCACATTGCTCCCCCTTGATGTATGCTTATTTTACCATGGGAAGCACTAACCTGTAACATTTTAAATCAAGCTTCAAGTAACAATGTTATTTAGCATGTTTTGTGATGCTAAATGCTTGATTTATGAGCAGTTTTAATTGATAATCAAAACTCATTTGATATCATAAACTGATTTACTGCTCAAACCACAAAAAGTATCCAAATATTTTTCAAACATTTTCCTGTTTAGGATATCAGAGCAAAACAACATGATGAAAAATATTTGAAGAACAAAACAAGACAGTTTTGATATTTTACACAAATTAAAGGAACTGCCAAAAATAATTTTCAAACCAACAATTTTATCAATGATGAATCAACAGCCAGGCATCAAAATAAATCAAACATCATTATAAACCAAATGTCAAATAAACTAATCATGATAAACCAAATGCAGTTCAAACAGCAATGACCATAGTAAATCCAATGCAATAACAACATGCATTTTTTGAACAAGGGTGATCATGAATTTTCAAAATTGAAAATTTCAACCCCTGTTCCCCTGTTTTTCCAGCTCCTGTTTCGTTCCAATTTCAATTTTGGAACTTAAATTTCCTCCCCCTTTTGTCATCATGGGGGCACCTGCACAAAACATGATAATCACAGCAGAATATTCAAGAGAAAGTAGTAAATGTATATCACAGTATCCTAGAGATTATCCTAGAGCAGTGAATATCAAGTCATACTTATACAAAAAAGATTGAGCCTAATGGAGCCAATATCAAACAAGATAAACACAGTTACTAATCATCAGAAAAATGAATATCTTCTTCCTCAGCGCCTCCTTCACTTTCATCTCCCAAATCCTTATTAAGATGTTCCAGCATCAGGTTGACCCTTTCTTTGCAATTTTTCCAAGCTTTCTCACTCTCATAAGCTTGCTTGCGGGCCTCTTTGTGAGATCGAAACATCATGTCCGCCATGTTTGAAAATTCTTCCAAAATCTGTTGGATGGATCTGATTGTTTTGGAAGATTCTGGCCTGCCTTCATGGTCACTATCCGATGCAGTTTTTCGCCCTTTGGTTTCCTTAGTTGCTCCTCCTCCTCGGATTGTAGACACATCGTTTTCTACCTTCTCATTTAACAAATCAACTTTAAAGTACTCAAAAATTCTAGTTAAAAACATACCATAAGGCAGATTAGCCTTTCTGGTGCTTCTAACAGAATCTCACATGTGCCTAATCATAATATAACCAAAGAAAATAGGGGTAGAGGTAACCAAAGCAAACAATATGAGACAGTCAGAAAATGTTACTCGGTTGTGTGAGCCGCTTTGGGGAGTCAGAATATGAGTGATGATTCGGTGAAGCAGGGAATTGACCGGTCCAAGGGCTTTGTGAGTTGGAATGGTGCCTTGCAATCCAGAAAGATTTTTGCAAATGTGCTGGAGAACAGTTTTGTGAGAAACGCCGACTTGTGTGTCCCATTTCTCCACCATATATGCTCGCGGTCCTTCATCCTTGAAGCCCAGGGCCGCTCCAATTGTCTCAGCATCAAGGGCTATTTGAACCCTTTTGACATAGGAATGAAGGGTGCCGTCAATAAGTCGCATATTAGCATAAAACTCTCGAACAAGACCTGGGTAGACTGGTTTCTTGATGAGGAGCAGAGGCTTCCAGTTGAGGAGTTCAAACAGAGAGGAAATGTTGGTACTCTTGAAATTTTTGAGACTAACAAAATAGGTAGTGCACAAATGACGCTTCTCCATAACCTCTTTGTGAAACTCAAAAGAGGTACAGGAGTTAAATCTGCTTGGATCAAAATGAGAGTGAGTCTTGCCATACTTGTCTCTGAATTCCATGGATTCCAAGTTTGGAGGTTCAGTCGTGTCATTGAGTGCAAACCCCTGATTCTTCTGTGAGCTTTTTCCGGGGGTAGACTTCTTTGGTGATGAGGGTGGAGGTGAAGGAGTGGGAGAAGTATGAGACTCTTGCTCTTCTTCTTCAACTACAGGTTTCTTGTTCTTGCCTCGGCCTGAACTTTTGTGGGCAATCACCTTTTTTCTTATGGTGGTTGTTTGTTTGGACGGTGGTGAAAGAGAAGATGATGAGGTTGAATGAATGTGGATATGAGTGTGGGTTTGAGGCGTTGATGGTTTTTGAGAAAGAAGAATTCTTTCACTCTTTCTTGGCGCGGTTTTCTTTTTCATGGTAATGGAGGAATGAAATATGAAGGGATGGGTTTGATAACTGATTTGAGTGGGAGAGAAGCAAGGTAGGTGACGTATTAAACGAGGCTTGGAGAGAGAATGGTGGAAATAATGATCATTAGTGGGCGGTTAATGACCATTATGGGGTGGTTATTACCCAAAAAGATGATTTTCCCTTTTTAACTTTTGAAATCTAAAACTGAAAAGTTGTTGCCTTAAATCAAGGGATTAGATGGAGAGAGGGATTTGATTTGACAATAACCACTTCCAAGAAGATATGGTGACACAAGGAAGAAGATTCTTATTTGCATGGAGAGATAACTAACAAAACTGTTATGGTGGGGTCATGGAATTTTAGTGAGGCCCATAAAATTTGAATTCTGCGTTGCCTCCCCCTTGACCACAGCTCTTCAATTATGCCATTATTTTCATCTCGTCCAAACCTACGAGCAAAACTGAACAGAGTCACAAATTCACAGATTTTCAATGAAACTTAAGTCAAACATTCCCAAACTTTTTCTCAAGGTACATAATCTGTCTAGAATCTGTCTTCACAGAGGGGTTTTGTAAAAATATCAGCAAGTTGTTCTTCAGATTTCACAAATTGAATATCAATAGTACCCTTTTGCACGTGTTCTCTAATGAAATGATATTTAATTTCAATGTGCTTTGTTCTTGAGTGCAGAACAGGATTTTTTTGAAATGTTTATAGCACTCATATTATCACAAAATAAGGGTATACTATTGATTTTTAATTTGTAATCTTCCAATTGTGTTTTTAACCAAATTAATTATGAGCAACAAGCAGATGCGAAAACATATTCGGCTTCAGCAGTGGATAGAGCCACTGTGGCTTGTTTCTTGCTTGACCACATGTTGAGTGAGCTTCCAAGGAAGCAACACATGCCTGAGGTGCTCCTCCTATCCACTCGATCTCCCGCATAATCTGCATCACAAAAACCTACTGCACAAAAATCATCAGATTTAGGATACCATAATCCATAATTACAAGTTCCCTTAATGTATCTAATGATGCGTTTAACAGCCGTAAGGTGGGATTCTTTTGGATGTGATTGAAACCTTGAACATACACCCACACTTTGGACTATATCTGGTCTAGAGAAGGTAAGGTACATAAGTGAACCTATCATTCCTCTATACCTAGTTTCATCCACATCTTGGCCATCATCATCCTTTTCAAGTTTAGTATTGGGATGCATAGGAGTGCCCATTGATTTGGAATTTTCTAGGCCAAACTTTTTGATAAGTTCTTTTGCATACTTTTCTTGGTGAATAAAAGTACCACTAGGAGTTTGCTTAATTTGGAGGCCAAGAAAGAAAGTAAGCTCTCCCATTAAACTCATCTCAAACTCACTA
>NC_029779.3:42841623-42845745 GCF_000817695.3 Arachis duranensis | reverse complement strand
CCAAATACAATGTCATCAACATAAACTTGAACAAGAAGGATATCATCATTAGATGTTTTAATGAATAAGGTAGTGTCGGTGGTTCCCCTTTGAAAATGATTTTCCAACAAAAAAGTACTAAGCCTTTCATACCAAGCTCTTGGAACTTGTCTAAGACCATAAAGAGCCTTAGTTAATTTAAAAACATGATTTGGAAATTCTTTATGTTCAAAACCGGGGGGTTGAGCCACATACACTTTCCTATCAATAAAGCCATTAAGGAAAGCGCACTTAACATCCATTTGAAATATTTTGAAACCCTTATGGGCAGCATAGGCAAGAAGCAACCTAATTGCTTCCATTCTAGCTACCGGAGCAAAAGACTCATCAAAATCAATACCCTCTTCTTGATCGTAACCTTGGGCCACTAATCTATCCTTGTTACGAACAACTTGTCCATCCTCACCAAGTTTATTTTTAAAAACCCACTTAGTACCCGTTACCTTCTTACCATCCGGATGAGGTACTAGTGTCCAAACATCATTTTTGTCAAATTGAGCAAGCTCCTCTTGCATTGCTTTGACCCATGATGGATCCTCAAGAGCTTGTTTGACATTGTTGGGCTTTATTTGTGACAAGAGGGCAAGATTGCTAGGTTCGGTTGGCCTTTTGGTGGATGATCTTGTTGTTACTCCTTGAGAGGGATCACCAATGATGAAGTCATGAGGATAACCCTTCATAGACTTCCATTCTCTAGGCTTTCGGACAGGTGTAGAGCTTTGGTGAACTTCTGGTGGTCTCACTATTTCAGTTGCTTGTGCCTGCTCAGGAGACAAAACGGAAGTTTCTCCTCCAATCTGACGAGACAAAACTGGACTGGCAGATTCTTCATTCTGGACAGATTTGGGATTTTCTTTGCTTGTTCCAGCTCCTTCTTCATCTGAATCATTATCTATCACAGTACTGGGAATTTAGTTAGAATCACAAAAGGTAACATGTATGGATTCCTCTATTGTCCTATGCTCCTTGAGATAAACTCTATAAGCCTTGCTTGTGGTGGAATATCCAACAAACATTCCTTCATAGGATTTTGGATCAAATTTTCCAAGGTTTTCCTTATTGTTAAGTACAAAGCATTTGCATCCAAAAACATGAAAGTACTTAAGATTTGGAGGGGTTCCTTTCCATAGCTCATAAGGAGTTTTCTTTAACCCTTTTCTAATGATTGTTCTATTCAAAATATAACATGCTGTGTTCACAGCTTCAGCCCATAAAAATTTAGGAATCTCATTTTCACATAGCATAGCCCTAGTCATTTCTTGAAGGCTTCGATTCCTTCTTTCAACCACTCCATTTTGTTGGGGTGTTCTAGGGCATGAGAAATTATGAGAAATCCCTAAGTCATCACAGAATTTTTCAAAATCTTGATTTTCACATTCTCTTCCATGATCACTTCTTAAATGGGAAATTTTCAAATCCTTTTCATTTTGAATTTTCTTGCAAAGGGTGGAAAAGGCATAAAATGCATCATTCTTATGAGCAAGGAAAAGTACCCAACCAAATCTAGAGTAATCATCTACCACTACAAGACCATAGTATTTACCTCCTAAACTTTGAGTTCTAGTAGGGCCAAAAAGATCAATATGCAACATTTCTAATGGCCTTTTGGTTGAGATTCCATCTTTTGATTTAAAAGAGGATTTTACTTGTTTGCCCAATTGGCAAGCATCACAAGTAAGATCCTTATCAAACTTGATGTTTGGAATTCCTCTAACCAAATTCCTTTTGACTAGCTTAGAAATTTGGTACATGCTAGCATGTCCCAACTTTCTATGCCAAAGCCATTTTTCAGATTCAAAAGATGTAAAGCATGTTACATTTTGTTCCTTTAAATCCTCAAGAGTTAATCCATATACATTGTTGCATCTCTTGGCTTCAAATAAAATATCCCCAGTTTTCTCACAAACAACCAAACAAACAAACTTCTTAAAGATAACATCAAAACCTAAATCACACAATTGACTAACACTAAGTAAGTTATGTTTCAAGCCATGTACAAGAAGGACATCATTTATACAAGATGAGAGATTTTTACCCACTTTCCCAACAGCCACTATTTTTCCTTTTGCATCATCACCAAAAGTGACAAGTCCTCCATCATACTCATCTAGCTTTATGAAGAATGTTGTCTTTCCGGTCATATGCCTAGAACATCCGCTGTCCATATACCACATGTTCTCCTTTCTTTTGGATGCTACGCACACCTACAAAACAATGCTTAAGAGACCTTAGGTATCCAAATCCTTTTGGATCCTTTTACGTTAAATCATCTTCTATGTCCTAAGCCATTGTAATCAAAAACAACTTTACAAACTTTATCACCAATCATTCTTTCACCAAAGAAATATTGAATAGGAAAGTGTCCATTTCGATTGCATAGCCTACAAAATCTTGGAGTTGCTGTTTTGTTAAAGTAAGTTGGGTTTTGATACTTTGTATCATTTGAAGAAGAAGCAATGTTTTCAAAATGTGATTTTTCAGATTTATAAAACCCCAACCCAGCTTTATCATAAAGAGGTTTTTGACTAGCCAAGATTTGATTCAAATTTTCAGAACTTTGGGTGAATTTGGCTAAGTCTTCTTTAAGTCTTTTAACCTCTTTAAGCAACTCTTCATTTTGCTTAAAACAATCCACATATGCAAGGACCGAATGGTCACTTTCACAACTTCTAACTTGGGCTCTTAACTGCTTATTCTCTTCAACAAGATCACAAGCAGTTTCGGCCTCTCTCACTTTTTTCTTTTAGAAAACTGTTTTCAGCTTGAAGAATGGTGATTTGTTGTTCAAGTTCTTGATTTTTCAGCAGAAAGCATCTTATTTTTTCAGAAAGGTGGTCTATCATAAGATGAAGATCTTCAGTGTCAGGGTTATGAAAGACTACCTGATTTACATGATCTGCCATAAGGCATTGTTGAGACTTGGTTTCTGATTCTTCATCATCATCATCTGAGTCATTTTTCAACTCTTCCCATGAAGCCATTAGTCCTTTCTTCTTTCCTTTTCTCGGCTTTTCTTCCTTCTTCAACTTGGGACAATCAGATTTGAAATGTCCCATTTCCTTGCAATTATAACAGATTACTTTGCTAGGGTCTTTCTTCATCCTCCTTGAGCTGCTGCCTTTGCCTTTGAGCTTTGCCATTTTCCTGATTTTTTTTGCAAACAACACAAACTCATTTTCAGAAGAGTTATCACTGGATTCATCATCCAGAGGGTTAGTAACAGAAGAGCAATTCCTTTCTTTTTTGAATCTTTTTTCAAATAGGAGTTTTCAAAAGCAAGAAGATTTCCTCTCAAATCATCAAGTGTCATGGAATCTAAGTTACTACTCTCAGAAATAATTAAAGCTTTTGTTTTCCACTCTTTTGTGAGACATCTCAACACTCTTCTCACTAGCACAGATTCTGAACGTGTGATTCCAAGAGCATCTAAGCCAACAGTGATGATATTGAACCGTTCGAACAATTCATCAATGGACTCTCCTTCCTTCATTGCAAACATTTCGTATTCCCTGTTTAACATGTCTGTCCGAGTCTTCTTAACAATGGTAGTTCCTTCATGAGTGATTTGCAACTTGTCCCATATTTCCTTTGCCATTGTGCATCGTGATACTCGTCGGTACTCCTCAAAACTGATGGCACATTTGAGCAGATTTGTTGCCTTGGCATTTAACTCCACCGTCTTCCTATCTTCCTCGGTCCAGCTTGCTTCTGGTTTAAGAGAGACTACTCCTTGAGCATCTGTGGTAGTTGGAAATTTAGGACCTTCCAAGATGATCTTCCAAAGTCTATAATCCACGGCTTGTACAAATATCTTCATCCTCTCCTTCCAATAGGTATAATTTTTCCCATTGAAGAGGGGAGGTCTGTTGCTTGATTGACCTTCAGCCAGATTGTATAATAACACATTTGTGCCACTGTTTTCTGCCATGAGGATCTTTACTCCAAGCTGCAAAGCTTGATCTCTTTGAGACCAAGCTCTGATACTAATTGATGGTTTCAGTGGCTAAGAGAAGGGGGGATTGAATCTTAGCCCCCTTTTCACTTGAAACACTTGATGACCTTCAGAGAAGACTTTTCTGTTTT
>NC_029779.3:42837487-42841525 GCF_000817695.3 Arachis duranensis | reverse complement strand
AAGTGCTAACCCAACTTACAAGGGGATTCCTACAGAATCATGATACACAACATAGATGAACAAAGGACCTCTAAGACATCTATGGCTTTTTCTTTTAATTTTGTACTCTCTGCCTTTTTCCGCTCTATGGCTTTTTCATACAAACCTCACTTGTTTGCCTTTTTCCATGAGACTCAAGACATGACAAAATTAAACAGAAAAATACTTAACAGAAAACATTGAAGGAGAAGAGAAAAACTGTTAGCTCAGGTAGCTCTGAGAACTCTGTGCCTTGCACTCTCAAATTTTCTCCTTGCTTCAAACAGTGGTTGTTCCCCCTTTTTAAAGAAGAGAAAAGCCTCCACACTTGAAGCCAAAACCGAACCAACTTCTTCCTCCTTCAACAAACACAGAACCGGTTCGGCCACACAGAGAGAGAAGAGATAACCATGCATTAACCAACATGCAATTACCTCTAGTCCTTTCTTGATCATCACCCTTCATCAATCCGGTCTCTCCATCCTTGGCTTGCTCTCCAAGATGTATTTCTGGCCCTTGATGCCTCATGATGATAATGACTTCATCTGCTTCAACCTCTGCCTTCAACCATCACTTCGCCACTCTAGCTACTCCCTGTGGTGGTTGATCAGAATCAAAGACAAGCCATGCTTCAAGAATCTCCCTCTTGGCCGAATCTTCAACGTCCCTTTTTGAGCATGAAAGGCTCAAGATTACCTCACCAAATCTAACCACATTTGGTGAAAATCTCAGCCACAGCTCACTTTTATTTTAGTGTGTTTTCTTGCCATCATTAGCTTGATGGTCTTGATGCATGCAGCCTCTTCCTTTTCTTGGTTGAAGAACATTTCTTCCATTGTTTCCTAGACAAGGACCGAAGAAAGAAGAGGAAAGAGATGAGAGAGAATTAAAGAATCTGAAGAAAAGCAATGTAGAGTGGTTAATGTACATTAATTTGAGACTAGCTTGCTTTTACTTCCCTTAGAGTGGCGTGCATAGTCATAATAGCCATCAAATTAATCTTCTCTCTCTTTCTTATGTTTCCAATGCATTAAATTAAATTTGAATTCCATCCAAAGTGAGAAATGGAATCCGTTGGAGGCAAGCAACCAAATTCAATGAGTTGGATTTTTCATCAATGTGCCCCAATTCTATTTTTTTCTTTCGGACCATGCATGCTCAACAAATTGGGCTTGTGACATTATTTAAATTTCTGGCCCAATAATAACATTTGCTTTCCTGATGAAATTTGGAACTTGCACAAAGCAATTGGAAATAATGTAACACACTTGGGCTTAGATTAATCAAAATTATTTGAGCCCAAGTAACATCAAATCAGCCATATTCATCATATTTTATCAAAACCAAAGGCTGAGTGTATTTTGGGTTTGCACCAGAAAGTTGTTTTCGGCCCAACATAAAATCTGCACAACAAAATTATTAATTAAACAAATATGAATTAAGATCAAATTAATAATTTTGTAATTAAATATTTCAATAATGTTTGTTCATCATCAAAATTAAATAAGAGTTTTCCAAACTCATCACAATTAAAATATTTTTTTTTGGATGTATGGAGATAGACACCCTACACCTACTTACAGATTGTTTCTTTTTTCACCATTCATTACTTATTTTCTTTTTCTGTTATTTCTTTTTATGACTTATAAAAATAACCAAAGTTTTTACACAAATAAATATAGATTTGCACAAATATAAAAAAAATTGAAACATGAAAAGAATAAAAAAGAACGAAGGAGGAAAAAGAACAAAAAATGATGAAAAAGAGGAACAAAAATAAAAAGAAAGAAAAAAAATGAACTCAGCGTGTACATAAGTAAGGATGGCAAAAAATCACTAGAATGAGCATTTAAGAAATTATTTTTTACTAAAATAAAATAAAGACCCATTAAATTTTCACATGCATGGAAATTCGCTTCCATTCTTTGGACATTTGCTAAATTCTTATGACATAAAATATAAATAATCCTTTATTTTATTTATATAAAAAATTAAAATTAGAATTTTAGTTATTATTGATTTTATTAATGTGAAATCTAGATAATATTATTATAAAAGTGTGATAAATAATACATGACTAATCTTATATGTTTGAAAAAATTTGACCTTCAAATGACATACATGAATATGTATGTTGTATTTTAACTTTATGTTGATTTTTTAAATAAATAAATTGTGAATATTTATCTTTTACATTATATTATGTTGGATTATGTTGTTTTCAGTAGCTGAGCATGAAAAAAAATGTTGAGGTAGCCAAAATTTAACATAAAAATTATACCATAGTATTTATATTAAAATAAAATTATAAATATAATTATTCTTTAAATTTATTATTAATATGATAATAAATAAATAATTTTACAAATAAAAAATATAAAATAATTTATAATGGTACTTTTTAAATATTGAGTAGTTTGAAATCTTCAATAATTGAATGAAAATTAAACTTTTAGTAATTTCTTTTTCAATGTAAATACAATTTCGTTCTTCAATAATTGAAGTTTTCAATAATTTTACAAAGATGATGCGAAAAAATATAATTGTTCGGATTTGGAACTTAGTTTAAAAAATTAAAAATTTTTAAGTTACAACTTACAAATTCTTCTATCAATTTATAAAAATGTAATGTTATCAATATTTATTAAATATTCTAATATTTTTATATAATATAAAAAATTAAATTAATAAAATAGTAAAATATAAAATAATATTAAATTAAATAAATATAATACCTAATTTTAGCATTTTTTATTTTTCGGTTGAAGGAAGTTAAAAATGTTTTTTTATAGTTATTGAATCTATTTAGAAGATTTGGTTCTATTTTTATTTGGTTATATAATGTTAGAAGTTATTAGTGTTTTTTTCTTTTTTGGTTAGCACATTTCGATTCAAATTCAAAGGACAATATGTTTGGATTCGAAACTAAAAATAAGAGAGTAAATGCAAGTAATGAGTATTGAACACAATAACTCTAATAAAAAGGGAAAAGAATTAGAGTAATGCTACGGTGTGGAAGCAAATTTTTTTTCTCACCTGCTAAAATGTGGTGGAAGTAGAAGAAGAAAATACGTGTTTGTATTGGTTTCTACTTGTCCCGACAAATGCTGTAATATTGCAGAATTGATATGAAATATGTAATATTGCAGAATTGACATGAAATATGGACCAAGTTATGCTTAATTAATTAGCGTTAATTTTGCTTATAATATGATGATTAGTTATTTGGTTTTTTTTATCTAAACAGATCAATTTTTGGGAAGAAATGGGCTGGGTTTAAGCTATGGAAGGTAAATTTTTGTTTTTAAACGTGACAATACATTTAATTTTTCAGTTAACCCATGTTTTGTTTGTGGGTATGGTGTGTTTTGGGAATATGATGTTTGTAGTGTTAAATTATTGTGTGTTTCTTTTACAGTTAAATTATTTAATTAAAAATTATTATTAATAAAATTATTGGGCCTTTGACCCCTCAATCTACCAAAAAAATAAAAAATAAAAAAATAAAATTATTTATTTAAACTTAACTTTTCTACTTTACAAATAATTCCAAATTTAAAAAATTTCAGATTTTAAATTTTTTATTTTGAATTTTAAAATTAGTTCTACTACATTTTTTATTTCAAATTTTGTAATTTTACAATATATTAATAATTTTAAATTTTAAATTTGAGGTTTATTTGTTAATTTAAAAAATTACAAACTAACATCAACTTTGATAAATCCTAACCTATGTTGTAAAATTTTTTACGTGAAAAAGAATGTTCAAATATTTTTATTTTCAAATTTGTAAAATAACGTAAAAATAGTAAAATGACAAAGTTATATTTTTTTATTATTTTTATGTTTTTAATGAAATTTTTAAAATAAAAATAAAAATATTTTCATAAAATCAAACTAAATTACAAACCCTAATTCCTAAACCGTATACCTTAAATCCTAAATTCTCAAAAACATACCCTAAACTCTAACTCCAAATCTAAAATGCATCAATCCTAAATCATAAACCCTAAATTACAA
>NC_029779.3:42820967-42837240 GCF_000817695.3 Arachis duranensis | reverse complement strand
GCCGCACCATCGCACCACACCACCACCACCTCCTCCTTCCGCCGCACCATCGCACCACCAATTCTTATTCTTCTTCTTCTTCTGTGAACTGGATTTGTTTTGGATTTGTTTGTGAAATTTCTGGATTTTTTGTGAAATTTGTTGTGGAATATTGTTGTTGCTGAAATTTGTTGTGAAATATTGTTGTGGATTTCTGATGATGATGATGATGATGACCATGATGATTTTAAAATTGGTGGTGGTGGTGGTGGGTTCTGGTGGTGGTGGTGGTTCTGTTCTGATGATGATGATGATGATGATGATGATGATGATGATGATGATGATGATGATGACCATGATGATAATGTGGTGGTGGTGGTGGTGGTGGTTCTGTTCTGGTGGTGGTGGTGGTGGTTGATTTTGGTTGATTGTGGGGTGAAGGGAGAAGGGTATTTTCGTCCGAAGGACGATTTTAAAACAAACTGAAACCTTGGGGACCATTTTAAAGCGAAAAAAAGGCCGAAGACGAAATAAATTTTCAGCCTCTACGTTGGGGACCAAAATCATACTTATCCCCTATTATTATTATTATTATTATTATTATTATTATTATTATTATTATTATTATTATTATTATAGATTGAGTGTTTAGGGTTTGTAATTTAGGGTTTATGGTTTAGGATTGATGCATTTTAGATTTGGAGTTAAAATTTAGGGTATGTTTTTGAGAATTTAGGATTTAAGGCGTAAGGTTTAGGGATTAGGGTTTGTAATTTAGTTTGATTTATTTTAAAAATTTTATTAAAAACATAAAAATAATGAAAAATATAACTTTGTCATTTTATTATTTTTACGTTATTTTACAAATTTGAAAATAAAAATATTTGAAAAAAATTTTTCAGGTGAAAAATTTTACAATATAGATTAGGATTGAAAGTTGATGTTAGTTTGTAATATTTTAAATTAACAAATAAGTCTCAAATTTAAAATTTGAAATTATTATTACATTGTGAAATTATAAAATTTGAAATAAAAAATGTAGCAGAACTAATTTTAAAATTTGAAATTATTTGTATCGTAGAAAAGTTATGTTTAAATAAATAATTTTATTAATAATAATTTTTTAATTAAATAATTTAACTGTAAAAGAAACACACAATAATTTAACACTACAAACATTACATTTCCAAAACATATTATACCCACAAACATTTAAAACATGGGTTAATTGTAAAATTAAATGTATTGTCACGTTTAAAAAATGAAGAAAAAAAAATTACCTTCCATAGCTTAAACCCAGCCCGTTTCTTCCCAAAAATGGATCTGTTTTCGACAAAAAAACCCAAATAACTAATCATTATATTATATGCAAAACTAACGCTAATTTAACTTGACCCACATGTCATGTCAATTCTGCAATACTACAGCATTTATCGGGCCAAATAGGGACTAATGTAAACACGTGTTTTCTTCTTCTACTTCCACTATATTTCAGCAGGTGAGGAAAAAAATTTGCTTCTGCACCGTAACATTAGCCAAAGAATTATGCCACTTAAACTGAATTTCTCCTAATGCACGACTATTACTAATTTTTATATAAAATAATTGGAGGACCATATCACTATAGTCCCCATTGTCTAGCAAAAACTTCACAACTGTTAATTACTAACAACTACTACTCTTCATTGGTGGTCCAACTACTGATTATACTGATACAACTCCTATGTGGTTCTGATATTCCCACGTAAACAAATGACATACACATATTCTCCTGACAACGTAAGATCAACATGTATGGGTGGTTTTCATCGCAAACTATTATTAAATTTATTTCCACCTTCTAAATAACAAACCATAATGACCAACTTTAAATCCATTTATCTTCCTTGATTGTTAACAACTACTATTCATTCACGGCCCACTATTGATCATACTGATACGGCTCCTATGCAGCTCTGATACTCACAAGTAAACAAATGACACTTATACATTTCATTCTCCCAACAACACATATCAACTAGTGTAAGTGGTCTTCACAACAAACTTATTAAATTTATTTTCACCCCTCTATTTAACAAATCATATTACCAACTTTAAACCCATTTATCTTTTTCGGTTACCGACAACTACTCTTCATTCATGACCCTACTACTGATCACACTGATGCAACTCTCATACGACTCTGATACCCACACGCAAACAAATGATACACATACATTCCATACTACTGATCACGCAACAAGAGTAGGTTTGGTGGTTTTCAACGCAAATTATTATTAAATTTATTTCCACCCAGTAGTTAACAAATCATAATGACTAATTTTAAATACATGTATCTTCTTCAATTGATGACAACTACCCTTTATTCGTGGCTCCACTACTGGTCATACAAATACAACTCCCATGCGGCTCGAACACTCACATGTAAACAAATGACATGCATACGTTCCATACTTCAGACAACACAATATCAATAGATGTGGATAGTTTTTACCAAAAACTATTATTAAATTTATTTTCTCCCCTCTAATTAAAAAATCATAATTGTGAGAAGGAGGGATATATCCACAGTTTCGCAGGATGAAAAACAGCTACAACCAGTGTGCATGGCCCATACGTGATTTCATGAAACACTTCTCGCAGCTCACGGGATTGTAGGAGAAGAAGGGTCACAATTGGCCCAGTGATGCGTGTCAAAGCCTGCGTGATGCTAGCGACGCGTGTCAAAGCATGCGTGTTGCTTGCACTAGGTGCTCTTCCTTGGCCCTTACGACATGTATTGCTACTGCAGCTTCCGCTGCTTGTATAATGCTGACGTCAATTATTTGTTTGTTGCGAGAAACCTTGGTCCACCACCATGTGTTCATCACCGGTTAATGCAACCAAGTTGAATATCACCAAAATCGAGCCAATATAAAAAATAATTTCTAGTTTGATCACCGCAAAAAAATCATTTAAAACTATTTATTTTTTTGTTTTTAGTATAATTTAAATAATTTAAAATGAGTTTTATTTTTTAAATGTTTCATTTAATTTTCTTTTGTTATGGGTGATTTTTTCGATTTTTCCATAAAGACTCTTTACTCTTTAAATTCTGTTGCTCAACGTCTTTTGTTTCTTTTTCTCTAACTTCATGTTTTTTATGTGTATTAGATAGGTTTTAAGACAGATTTTTATATAAAAAAAATCTTCTTTCTCTGCTTCTCTGATAGTGCACATTCTTGTTTACGTCGGTTATCATATAGGACACTGAGATTTCTTCTCTAACATTTGTCTTATTTGTATATGATAGGTCTTACATGCAGATAGGTTTTGAATAGGGAGAATCCTTTTTGTTCTTCCTGGTTTGTGAGTAAGTCTATGATGGTCTTGGATCAGAAAAATGGTAAATTACCTAATGAAATAGTTTTTACTCTTTAGCTATAATTACATGTGATTTTGAACCCCACTTTGAGCTGCGAGTCTCGTACTCTTGTTTTAATATCTGAGATTGTTAATATGAGTTTTTCTAGTATCTGTTGATTATTTGTTTTTATTTTCAGATTGCACATGCCTTTTTTGGTTTTGTTATGATTTTATGCTTTTTTTCTCAAGTTCTTGATGATCTGTATGTCTTAAACCAGTTAAAATAAAAGCAAAATCAGCTGAGATGCTGTAGTTTTAAAATTGACATAACAAAACTTATGTATTATAATTTTGTCACTTGGTCCTTGTTCAATTTGTCAACCAAGGATATATTGTAACTTTTGGTTATGCACAAAAAGGCACAAATTGATGATCCCCAATGAGATTAAGAACAACATTGAGGATGGAAAGAGGATGTAAACAACAGATAAAGGAGAGTGGCGATTCTTATCCTGAACTATTATAATATGAATTAAAGACGGTCGCGATTTTGCAAATTCAAAGTAAGTTATGTTGTTCCTAGAAATAAAACAATTGTTTCGTGATTTATTCTCAATTTGGGTGTACATTATGATTGATGAGATTGAAAACTAGTTACAATTGAAATTTTTTTGGAATGTATAGAGATGGACACCCTACACCTACTCACATTATTTCTTTTTTCATCATTCATCACTTATTTTTTTTGTTATTTTTTTATGACTTATGAAAATAACCAAATTTTTTACACAAACAGAAAAATAGACTTGCCCAAACACAAAATAAAAAATTGAAATATGAAAAGAATAAAAAAGAAAGGAGGAAAATGAGCAAACAAAATGATGAAAAAGAGAAACAAAAATAAAAAAAAAGAAAGAAAAATAATAAGGAAAATGAACTCAGTGCACGCACAAGTAAGGATGGCAAAAAACTACTAGAATGAACATTTGAAAAATTATTTGTTACTAGAATGAAAATGAAGACTTGTTAAGTTTTCACATGAATGGAGATTTGCTTCCATTCCTTGGACACTTGCTAAATTTCTATGACATAAGATACAAAATAATCCTTTATTTTATTTATATAAAAATTTAAAATTAGAATTTTGGTTATTATTAGTTTTGTTAATGTGAGATCTAGATAATATTATTATAAAAGTGGGATAGCAATATATGAATAATCTTATATGTTTGAAAAAAAAAATTGACCTTGAAATGATATATCTGAATTTTTATGTTGTATTGCAACTTTATATTGAGTTTTTTATTGAATAAATCATGATATTTATCTTTTATATTATATTATGTTGGATTATGTTGTATTTTTTCTGAAAGTTAATTTTTTTTAATTAATATCAATATATACCCACAAAGATTCACTTCTATCAACATATTTCTTCCTTCATCTTCTTTGCCTTTTCATTTTTTTTCTCTCTTGCTTTTTCAGTTACAACACCAGTAAGCATAGGAGGGAGGAAAACTTCAGGGATGACGAAACCAAGGTAACACATATGACAACTAAGTAGCACTACTAATCATACTGACATAGCTCTCATGTGGCTCGTATATTCACCCGTAAATACATGACACACATACATTCTATACTCTCGGCAATGCAAGATCAAGAGAACTATTATTAAATTTATTTTTGTCCCTCTAAATTAACAAATCATAATGACCAACATTAAATCTATTGATCTTCTTTGATTACTGACAACTACTACTCTTTATTCGTGGCCTTGCTACTAATTATAATGCTTCTATACGGCTCTAATACTCACACGTAAATGAAGGACATGCATACATTATGTTCTCTCGACAACGCAAGATCAACAGGTGTGGGTGGTTTTCATCACAAACTATTATTAAATTTATTTCCGCCATCTAATTAACAAACCATAGTGATCAACTTTAAATCCATTTATCTTCTTTGGTTGTTAACAACTACTCTTTATTCAAGGTCCAATACCGATTATACTGATACGGCTCCTATGCAACTCTAATACTCATATGTAAACAAAGGACACTTACATATACTATTCTCCCGACAACGCAACATCAACTGGTGTAGGTGGTTTTGACTACAAAGTCATTTATCGTCTCCGGTTATTGACAACTATTCTTCATTCATGACCCTACTATTAATCACACTAACACAACTCCCATGTGTCTCTAATACCCATACGTAAACAAAGGACACACATACATTCCATACTACTGACCACACAACATGAACAAATTTGGTGGTTTTTTACCACCCCTCTAATTACCAAATCATAATGACTAACTTTAAATGCATTTATCTTTTTCAGTTATTGACAATTACTCTTCATTCATGACCCTACTTCTGATCACACTAACGCAGCTTTCATACAACTCTGATACCCACGCGCAAACAAATGACACATATATCCATTCTACTGACCACGCAACAAGAACAAGTATGGTGGTTTTCAAGGCAAATTATTATTAAATTTATTTCCAACCTATAATTAATAAATCATAATGACCAATTTTAAATACATTTATCTTCTTCGATTACTGATAACTATTCTTCATTCGTGGCACCGTTACAGATTATATAGATACAGCTCACATGTGGCTCTGACACTCACATGTAAATAAATGACATGCATACGTTTCATACTTCTGAAAACGTAATATCAATAGGTGTGGATGCTTTTTACCGTAAACTATTATTAAATTTATTGTTTTCCCTCTAATTAACAAATCATAATTGCGAGAAGGAGGGATATATACACAGTTTACCAAGATGGAAAATAACTACAACCAGTGTACATGGCCCACATGTGTTTTCATGAAGCACTTCTCGTAGCTCCAGCTGGCCAAGTGACGCGTGGCAAAACCTGCATGATGCCAGCAGCGCGTGCCGAAGCCTGAGTGATGCTAGCGCCAAGTGCTCTTCCCTAACCCTTACGAAGTTTGTCACTGTCGCAGCTTCTCGGTGCCTGCATGATGCCAACGTCAGTTTTTATTTTTTGCGAGAAACCTTGGTCCACCACTCCGCGTTCATCACCAGTTAAGGCCACCAAGTTGAATATCACCAAAATCGGCCTAATATAAAAAATTATTTTTGGTTTTATCGTTGTAAAAAAGTCATTTAAAATTGTTTATCTTGTTTAGTATAATTTAAACCATTTAAAATGAGTTTTATTTTTTAAATATTTTATTTAATTTTCTTTTGTTACAGGTAATTTTCCCAATTTTTTCATTTGTCAACAACTACTCTTTATATACGGTCCACTACTGATCATACTGATACGGCTCGTATACAGTTCTGATACTCACATGTAAACAAAAGACACATATGTTTCATTCTCCTGACAATGCAACATCAACTGGTGCAGGTGATTTTCATTGTAAACTATTATTAAATTTATTTCTACCCCTCTAATTAATAAATCATAATGACCAACTTAAAATCTATTTATCTTCTTCGGTTACTAATAGCTACTCTTCATTCATGACTTTACTACTGATCATACTAACATAGCTCCCGTATGGCTCTGATACCCACACACAAACAACGGATACATATATACATTCCATACTACCGACAACACAACATGAATAGATTTAGTGATTTTCAACGCAAATTATTATTAAATTTATTTCCACCCCTTTAATTAACAAATCATAATGACCAACTTTAAATCCATTTATATTCTTCAATTATTGACAACTACTCTTCATTCATGACCCTACTACTGATCAAACTGACACAACTCTTATGCGACTCTGATACCCACACGCAAACAAAGGACACATACATTCCATACTATCGACCACACAACATGAATAGATTTGGTGGTTTTCAACGCAAATTATTATTAAATTTATTTCTATCCTATAATTAACAAATCTTAATGACCAACTTTAAATACATTTATCTTCTTCGATTGTTGACAACAACCCTTCAGTTGTGGTCCGCTACTGATTATATAGACACAACTCCCATACGGCTCTGATACTCACATATAAACAAATGATATGTATACATTCCATACTTTTGATAATGCAATATCAACAGATGTGGACAATTTTCACCGTAAACTATTATTAAATTTATTTTCTCTCCTTTAATTAACAAATCATAATTGTGAGAAGGATAAATATATACACGGTTTGACGGTGGAGAACAGCTATAACCAGTGTGTGTAGTCCACATTTGAAACATTTCTTGTAGTTCACAAAAAGTTTGGTTGCAGGAGAAGCAAGTCCCAACTAGCCTAATGGCGCGTGGCGAAGTTTGCGTGATACCACTGACGCCTAGCGAAGTCTGCATGATGCTAACGCTAAGTGCTCTTCTCTAACCCTTACGACGCGTGTCTCTGTCACAATTTGTCGCTGCTTGCATGATGCTAACGTCGGCTTTTTGTTTTTTGCGAGAAATTTTGGTCTACCACCCCACGTTTATCATCAATTAGGATCACCGAGTTGAATATCACCAAAATCAAATCAATATAAATAATAATTTAGTTTGATCACCGCAAAAAAATATTTATAATGGTATATTTTTTATTGTTTTTAGTATAATTTAAACAATTTAAAATAAGTTTTATTTTTTAAATGTTTTATTTAATTTTTTTTGTTAGGAGTAATTTTTCGATTTTTCAGACTCTTTGCTCTTTAGATTGTGCTGCTCAACGTCCCCGGTTCGATTCTCCATACCCACCTTATTTGTTTATATTAATTAATTTTAAGTTAAATAAACACTGCGCTCTCTTGTATTTTCCCTTTCTTTTTCTCTTTTGATTTTCAAGTTTCAACGATTCTGCGTGTACCCTCAACAAAACACGCACACTATTCGACTTCCTCTTGCTGCTTCTTATTCTTCTTCTTCTCTTCCAATGGCTTCTGAGGCTATTAAGGTAACTTCCTTTCTTCTCTTCTCTTCTTCTCTTTCTTAATTTCTCGCTAGTGTCGTTTTAAGGACAACCCTGTGTCGTTTTTATGTGTTTTCAGGGAGCAAAAGTGCTCATGGTTGGTGCCGGTGGAATTGGCTGTGAGCTTCTGAAGACCCTTGCTCTCTCTGGTTTTCGTGACATTCACATAGTGAGTTCCTTCTTTTAGGGGTCTCAAAAGATTCTTAAAATTGTTCAGAAAGGGTTTTTAGTTTTATGAAATTCGGGAATTAAGCTTTTTATACTTTATCTAACTAGGGTTTTTGTGCAGTTGGGGTTTCGCTTTCCCTTTTTTTTTTTAGTTGTTGGTAAAGTTTTGATTTTTATGTGTTCGATGAGGTGGGTGTTTGAAAAATCTCGGGCCTTGGTTTTTCTGTTGTTATTAGGGAAGTGTTTTTGAGAATGAGAAGTGAAGTGGTTGGTGGTTTTTAATTGTTAAAGGTTTGAACTTTTTGAGCTTCTAATTAGGGTATTTTATTTGTTACTGAAATATATTTTTTATTATTTAAAATAAATTTTTATGGAGTTGTAGCATCTTTGATTCTTCTTTCCTTTTTTGATCTTGGAGGTTTGAGTCACTGGGTAAGATTTAAGTGTTGCTTGCTATGATTTTCTTAGATGTGAGCGATTTTCCTTCTTTAGTATTAACTGTGGTGGAAGGTTGAAATAAGGTAGATAGTTGGCTTGTGCTGGAGGGAAGCTTTTTGGTGCTTACTCTGTCAATTCTCTGTTGTTCTTGTAGTAATCAAGTGCTGTGACAATTATAGCAGGGTGCTGATTGATGGAGTGGGGGTGTATCTTGCTGGGTTTTAGTTGATTCATGTATAAGAATAAGATCTTTGAAATTCATATTTCAATATTATTTTTTGGTGGCATAGATGCTGATAGTACTAGTGGTGCAAATTTTTATTACTGATAGTTTGTAATGAGGGAGATGGAAATAGCAGATTTGTTGAATTCTCGTAATGAGGGAGTTGCTTAGTATGGCATGTCATGTTTATATTTATATTTATATTTCTATTATAGTTTAGGCTCTTATCTGTGTGGATTGATGTCTCACTAAGAGTAGCCAAAGTTAGTTTTGGCATTCATTTTAGTATCATGTTGGCAGTGATCAGTTTGGTTGTTTGTGTTGGGGACTGGAAGATGTACAGATTTAAGCTACAGACGTACCTAAATACTTTTCACTTCCAAATGTGCAGATTGATATGGACACCATAGAAGTCAGTAACCTTAACAGACAATTTTTATTTCGACAATCCCACGTTGGGCAATCCAAGGCAAAAGTGAGACAATGCATTATGGCTATTAATGTTTACTGGTATTGGTTTCTGTCATTTATTCATCTGATTAAGTTCTCGACCAGGTTGCTAGGGATGCTGTGTTAAAATTTAGGCCCCACATAAACATTAAACCGTACCATGCAAATGTCAAAGATCCTGAATTCAATGTTGATTTCTTTAAGCAATTTAATGTTGTTCTAAATGGACTCGACAATCTTGATGCACGCCGACATGTGAATCGCTTGTGCTTGGCTGCTGATGTTCCTCTCGTTGAAAGTGGAACTACTGGGTTCCTTGGACAGGTAATAAGAGGTTGTGTTTCAGCTGTATAAAATTATATTATGCATGGCAGTTTTTCCAATTTGATGGCTAGTTTTTTTTATGCTCAGGAGTGTCTTCGTTAATTTATCATTGACCTGGTTATAATTATTATTCTACCTGTAAAATTCAGTTATTTTCTACTACTGATAACTGATTTGTTTGTCTCTAATGCCATTTTTTTTTGGAGAAGCAAAATATATTTTCTGTGGCATTTTAAACTTCCAACTTGTTTATCTTCCAAATGCTTGATTCTTGTGATCATCGTTTATATGTCAGCAAATACCCCTTCTTCATCCTGCTACTTTTATAGTCATCTGAAAATAAACTGTGATTTATATTATGTTAATTCATAGTTGTTATGCTATTTGGTTTTAATTTGTTTTGTTATGACATTTGAGGTTTGAGATCTTGTATTGGTTGGCTGTTCTTTTTGTTTTGTTTTATCCTTTCAATAACATCTGCTATCTTCTGAAACAACAACAACAGCAGAGTCTTATTTCATTAGGTGCTCTGCTTTCTTCTGATCTACTTGTATAAATGCATGTGAACTGTGAACTTTGTTTGTTACTTATATCAGGATATTTACTGATTTCACATGATGACAACTTAAATATAAATCTTCTTGATTAATCTTTTATAATATACTAAGTTGCAGATTTTCCATTATATTTGTGATATAGTTTTGATTTTAAAACAGGTCACTGTACATGTCAAGGGAAAAACAGAATGTTATGAGTGTCAGCCTAAACCAGCCCCCAAGACATATCCTGTTTGCACAATCACAAGTACCCCATCAAAGGTATGGGTTTGTTTAATTGCATTTGTCCACTTTAGAGGAATTAACATTTGAAGGATTAGGTTTTAGGATGCTTTTCATGGTGAGTCGTATTGTAGAACAGGGCTTCAAACATGTGAATTAAGGTTCTTTATGTGTTGTAGTTTGATATTGATAATATTGTTGCTTTATATATGTTGATTTTATGTACTTCTTTTGTTATCATTTTCTTTTGCCTAGGTTAGTAACAGTTTGTATCCAGGAAACATAAGATTTTGAAAAATGAAGCTAGAGGTCCTAAGGTCATCTATGGGAAGTTTACCATAATTTTAATAATCTTGAGATTATTATTAAGTAGGTACTGTTTGCCATGATATCTGGAGCCTGTTACTGGTTATATCTTAAGAGTTATGAGATGATACTGATGCAAATCTTATACCTTTGGTTATGTTTTCATCTATTTTATTTTTTTAATATTCTTCCTGGCAGTTTGTTCACTGTATTGTGTGGGCAAAGGACCTACTTTTTGCAAAGTTATTTGGTGACAAGAATCAGGACAATGATTTAAATGTACGTTCAAGTGATGCTGCCAGCTCCTCAGAAAATGTAGAAGATGTCTTTGTACGGAGAAATGATGAAGATATTGAACAATATGGAAAGAAAATATTTGATCATGTATTTGGGTATAACATTGAGTTAGCTTTGTCGAATGAAGAGACATGGAAAAATCGTAATAGACCAAAACCTATATACAGCAAAGATATCTTGTCCGATGAACTGGCCCAACCAAATGGGAATGTAGACAAAAAATGTGCATTTGATGATGAATTTTCAGTTTCTGCCATGGCATCTTTGGGCATGAAGAACCCTCAGGATATATGGAGTCTTAAGGAAAATTCTAGGATATTTCTCGAAGCGCTGAGACTATTTTTCACACATAGGGGGAAGGTTTGATTTGATGCTTTTCTTAATCTAGTTAAGATATAATCCTCTATGCATCTCCATATGAATGTTTTAGCCTGGGCTGGTAATGTTTATTTATTCTTATTATTTATTTATTTATTTTAAATCAGGATGTTGGCAATCTGACTTTTGATAAAGATGATCAGTTAGCTGTAGAGTTTGTTACTGCAGCTGCAAACATACGGGCTGCTTCATTTGGCATCCCTCCGTACAGCCTTTTCGAAGCGAAAGGTATAGCTGGTAATATTGTGCATGCTGTTGCGACAACAAATGCTGTTATTGCTGGGTTGATTGTCATTGAGACAATCAAAGTGCTGCAGAATGACATTAAAAGTTACAGGTATAATGCGATTCCTGTTCCTTCATATTATTATTTTGGGTTCGTTGTACCTTCCTTTGGTATTTGCTGTATGAAAATAATGAAGATCTTATTTTTGCTGTACATTAAGGTTAAGCAGTTTTAATCAATGATGAGGAAAATGCTACCTAGTACCTATTTACAACTTTTGGTGAAATGAAAACAAAATTTATACATTATAAAAAAAATGTGTTGCCTTTTTGGAAATAATAAAAAAAAGTCATGCTGGCTTTTAGACTGAGTTATATTTTGTTTTAACGGAGTAAAATGTGCAGTTTCCATTGTTAGACTGAATAAGATTTTTACTGAGATGTACTTAATCCTTAGAGTGGCATAGTAATGCTTTAATGCTTTATATGATGCCTCTTTTGCTGGAGCAGAATGCATAGGAAAAGCTTGCTCCGCACAAGCTTTCGGACAAATTGTTTACACAGCCCTCTTTATGGCAGTCCCTTTTGACACATGTACAGTGGAACTGCAGTGCTCTTTCATTTTTACCTGAGTTCTTTGTATCTCATGCTTTTTACATTTTATCTGTAGTTTCTGTTAGGAGGGTATCTTATATTATGTGTTCTTATTTACTTTCAATAATGAGTTCATCATTATTGTACCTTCATTGAAACTTACTAGTTAGCATTGCACTCGATAAATTTTTTGATGTTTTTGTTAATCTTATTTTGGACATCTTGTAGAATGACATATTGTCTGGAACATCCATCAAGGAAAATGCTGTTGATGCCTGTGGAGCCGTTTGAACCAAACAAGTCTTGTTATGTTTGTTCTGAGGTATGGCTAATCTTCTCATGTCTCACCTCTTGACTAGTGTCAGAGTCATTCTTACAGAGATGCTTACACACAAACATGTATGTGGCAAACAGACACCTTTATCGCTTGAAATAAACACAAAGCGCGCAAAGTTGAAGGACTTTGTTGAAAAGATAGTCAAGGCAAAGCTTGGGATGAACCTTCCTCTTATTATGAACTCCTCAAATCTTCTTTATGAAGCTGGTGATGTTGAGGACGACATGGTTGCAATCTACTCTGCCAACCTTGAAAAGGTATGCACCCTTCTTGTCTTTGGTTTGAAATCAACATGAGAGATATCTTATTTAGCTTGTTTTCTTCTCTTCTCAGGTTTTAGCTGAGCTTCCGTCTCCAGTAACTGGCGGAACGATGCTTACAGTAGAGGATATGCAACAGGAATTTGTTTGCAATGTTAACATCAAGCACAGGTTTTTGCTAAACCCTGTATCTGTGTTCTGAGTTGGAATTATTGTGTATCTAATGCTTATAGTCCTTTTCCCCATTCGTCGTTCTTTCTCGTCTTCAATTACCAAACACAGTATTTTCTCGTTGGATACATGAGCCGACACTACTACTTCGTTGGACACAGCTTAATTGCCCTTTTGTCATTTATCTTTTGCTTTTGGTTCTAAAATTATTACTTTTTCGTGTTGGCCTTTTCATGTTTAGAGAGGAATTTGATGAAGAGAAAGAACCTGATTCGATGGTTCTCTCAGGATGGACTCAACATGTGTCAGCTCCGGAAAACAAAGACAAGCCTGCTGCTAACAACGGCGCAAGCACCTCAGGCGCATCTGTACCAGCTGCAGAATCAGATGAGATAAGCATAGTTAGTCCTACCAAGAAGAGAAAACTCACCGACGTTCCAAATGCTCCGGGTAACGAGGCAAGGAACCACCAGGATGAACTGCAAGTAATTGATGACGAAGATGATCTTGTCATGCTCGAGGGTAACATGGAAGGATTCAAAAAGAGAAAGTTGTCGTAGTCCATGTGATTTAATTTATGGAGAAGAAGTCTTACATGCTAATTTTGTATTTTGATAGGGAGGTTTGGCAATTCTTTTGGCCATAGGTGTTTTTAGGGTTTTTCTGCTGCTCTTAGGCTTCTGATTTGGATAGATACAATATCTTATGCTTTTTTTTTTACCTCTGTATTTTTGACAAATTCTAGCAGCAACTATGTATTATTCTTGCTGACGTCTGACACCAGAGGATCACTGACCTTACAGATTGACTTGCTTACATTTGAGATTAGTGAACAGAGTTTTGCAAACTGCAATCCCTATTCAGTTATCTGTACATCCTTTGTTCACTTTTGGGGAATATAACATGAATTTAATTTTGATTCACTCTCAGTATAAAGTAATTTTACACTTATATTCAACTGCATAATAATATATCAACAAAATTAACAATTTATATCGATCATGTGAATGAATATGATTGTAAAATGTATAAAATATTTTATATGATTGTAAAATGTATAAAATATTTTATACTCACTGCATAAATTAATATAGCAATTGTGTCTCAATTAAATGAATTTTGCTAATTGAATTTAGATACAATATTCTCTTAACGATTAAATTAATAAAGTTGTAGCCTTTTAATTCTCAAGAGCCTTTAAAGAAAGTCTAGTTCCTTTTGTATGTACCTCTCACTTCAAGTGATCAGAGTCCTCTTCAAAACAACTCAGGAGAGTTTGTCCCTGAAGCGGACTGTAAGCAATTGGGCTGTGAGGTTGGAGATGATGGTAAAGATATCTAACATAATTTTACGTTAGCTCTAAAATGGCGATACTTAAGTTTGCAAAGGTTTAAACATGTATTTGTGTTTTATGATGTATTTATATAGAAGAAAAATACATAATGATAGGTGGTTACTATCCCTTTTATTTAAAAATTGTTGAGATCCCCTATTTAAAATAGTGGACTAATTTGTAGGGATACATATTAATACACTTGGAGATTTTTCCATGTAAAATTCCGGATCGGTCATGGATCATGATACGTACGCCTCTAGGCTCTAGTAGGTCAGGTAGGTTAACCGTGTAAGCTGTAACTTTTGGACTGATATCCTTAGATTTTGACAGCTTGCGCTAGGTCCATTATGCAGTGTTTGTTTAGTGGGTGTGTCCACCAAATTTTGAGACACAGTGACACACTTACATCCATATTTTATGTTTGATTTTTAAATACATAAAATAAACAAAGATACACCAAAAAACAAAGATACGGTGGTACACATTGGTACATAAATACATAAAATTCGTGTACTACCATTTTATTGAGACACTAAGACACAAAAATTAAGATATAAATTTTTCTATTTTTATCTTTAATAGTAGTGATTGTGATTTTTTTTTTGGAGAGATAAGAATAATATTGATATTTGTAATTATGTTCTATCTTGTGCATAATTATCAAACAAAATAAAAATTTTGTGTCTCCTTATATATATATGTTTTTAATATTTATGTATTTGTGTCTATGTCTTCATCCATACATAAACCAAACACAGCTTTAAAGATGGATATGATTACTTGGGCCATGGTATATATATAATTGATACCCAAATTTTTTTATAACTAGAAAATAACATCTCAATTTTGCCACATCAATTTTTCGGCCAAATTAAATTTTTTTATAGATTTTTAAATGTTTTCTTATTTGGGTCAGAATAAATGTTAATGTTGCAAGCCCAAACAAATGTTTTCTTGTTTGCTTCCTATGCTTGATCCGCTACACAACTTATCAGGAAAGCAAATGCTTACTAATTGGGCCAGCTTTTAATTTCAACACTACAAGCCCAAGTCTCACAAATGATGAATGTTTTCATGCTTGGTCCGAAACAAAGGAAAAAGGAAAGCATAGTGCTTCCAACGGAACCAAGTCTTTAACCATGTGATGGATTTCAAAATCTATTACATTGTTAATTAATGCATGGGGAACATGAGAGAGAAAAATTCAGCTGAAGTGATTGATAGCTATGATGTCTTACACGCCACTCAATAGGGAAGTAAAAGCAAGCTAAGCCTAATTAATTTGATCAAACACTTTGTGTTGCTTTTCTTTCAGATTCTTTAATTCTCTCTCATCTCTTTCTTCTACTCTATTCGGTCCTTGTCCAGGAAACAATGGAGGCCGTGCTCTTCAACGAAGAAAAGGAAAGAGAAGCATGCATCAAGACCATCAAGCTAATGATGGCAAGAAAACATACCAAAAGAAAGATGAACTGTGGCTAAGATACTTACCAAATGTGGTTAGATTTGGTGAAGCTATCTTGAGCCTTTCATGCTCAAAAATGGAAGAAGAAGATTCGGCCAGGAGGGAGATTCTTGAAGCATGGCTTGTCTTCGAATCTGACCAACCACCACAGGGAGTAGCTAGAGTGGCGAAGTGATGGTTGGAGGCAGAGTTTGAAGCAGATGAAGTCATCATCATCATGAGGCATCAAGGGCCAGAAATCCATCTTGGAGAG
>NC_029779.3:42812693-42815796 GCF_000817695.3 Arachis duranensis | reverse complement strand
AAAGAACTTATCAAAAAGTTTGGCCTAGAAAATTCCAAATCAATGGGCACTCCTATGCATCCCAATACTAAACTTGAAAAGGATGATGATGGGAAAGATGTGGATGAAACAAAGTATAGAGGAATGATCGGATCATTTATGTATCTTACCTCCTCTAGACCGGATATTGTTCAAAGTGTGGGTGTATGTTCAAGATTTCAATCTCACCCAAAAGAATCCCATTTAACGGCTGTCAAGCGCATCATTAGGTATATTAAGGGAACATGTAATTATGGCTTTTGGTATCCAAAATCTGATGATTTTTTTGCAGTAGGTTTTTGTGATGCAGATTATGCGGGTGATCGAGTGGATAGGAGGAGCACCTCAGGCATGTGTTGTTTCCTTGGAAGCTCACTCAACATGTGGTCAAGCAAGAAACAAGCCACAGTGGCTCTATCCACTGCTGAAGCCGAATATGTTTCCGCATCTGCTTGTTGTTCACAATTAATTTGGTTAAAAACACAATTGGAAGATTACAAAGTAAAAATCAATAGTATACCCTTATTTTGTGATAATATGAGTGCTATAAACATCTCAAAAAATCCTGTCCTGCACTCAAGAACTAAGCACATTGAGATAAAATATCATTTTATTAGGGAACATGTGCAAAAGGGTACTATTGATATTCAATTTGTAAAATCTGAAGATCAAATTGCTGATATTTTTACAAAGCCTCTCTGTGAAGACAGATTCTGTACATTGAGAAAAAGTTTGGGAATGTTTGATTTGAGTTGTATTGAAAAGCTGTGAATTTGTGACTCTGTTCTGTTTTGCTCGTAGGTTTGGACGAGACAAAAATAAATGGCACAATGGAAGAGCTGTGGTCTAGGGGGAGGCAACGCAGAATTCAAAGTTTTATGGGCCCCACCAAAATTTTCATGAACCCGCCATAACACTTTTGTTAGTTATCTCACTATGTACTTAAGAATCTTCCTTCTTGTGTCATAATATCTTCTTGGAAGTGGTTATTGTCAAATCAAATCCTTTTCTCCATCTAATCCCTAGATGTAAGGTAACCACTTTTCAGTTTTTGATTTCAAAAATTAAAAAGGAAATCAACTTTCTGGGCAATAACCGCCCATAATGGTCATTAACCCCCCACTAATGGAGGAATGAGAATATGAAGGGGTGGAGGTGTGACTAAAGAAACCAAAGGGAAAAAATCGGACAGTGAGCCTGAAGGACGGCCAGAATCTTCCAAAACAATTAGGTCCTTTCAACTGATCTTGGGAGAATTCTCAAACATGGCTGACATGATGTTTCGATCTCATAAAGAAGCCCGGAAACAGGCTTATGAGAATGAGAAAGCTTGGAAGAACTGCAAAGAAAGGGTCAACTTGATGCTGGAACAACTTAACAAGGATTTGGGAGAAGAGAGTGAAGGAGGCGCTGAAGAAGAGGAC
The DNA here is from genome assembly GCF_000817695.3 of Arachis duranensis. Classification (NCBI taxonomy): domain Eukaryota; kingdom Viridiplantae; phylum Streptophyta; class Magnoliopsida; order Fabales; family Fabaceae; genus Arachis; species Arachis duranensis. The sequence goes on along the minus strand of NC_029779.3, from coordinate 42,814,354 downwards.
ATGCAATTCTCTGATGATTAGTGATTTTTTTCTGTTTGATATTGGCTCCATTAGGCTCAATCTCTTTTTGTATAAGCATGACTTGATACTCACTGCTTTAGGACAATCTTTAGGATGCTTTGATACACTTTTGCTATTTTATATTGTTTCCTTTTGTTATGTTTATCATGCTTTGTGCAGGTGCCCCTTTGATGACAAAAGGGGGAGGAAATTTAGGTTCCAAAATTGAAATTGGAACAAAACAGGGGCTGGCTGAAAAATAGGGGTTGAGATTTTTCATTTTTGAAAAATTAATGATTACCCTTGTTCAAAGAATGCATGTTGATTGCATATGATCATTGCTGTTTAAACTACATTTGTTTATCATGATTAGTCTTTTTAGCATTTGGTTGATAATGATGTTTGATGCATGGCTGATTGATTCATCATTGATAAACTAGTTAGTTTAAAAATTTATTTTTGGCAGTTCCTTTAATTGTGCAACATAGCAAAACTGCCTTGTTTTGGTCTTCAAATATTTTTCATCATGTTGATTTGTTCTGATCTCCTAAGCAAGAAAATATTTGAAAAATATTTTTGAAAACTTTTGTTTGAGCAGTAAATCAGTTATGATATCAAATGAGTTTTGATTATCAATTAAAACTGCTCATAAATCAAACAATTTAGCATTGTAAAATCTGCTAAATAACATTGTTACTTGAAGCTTGATTTAAATGTTACAGGTTTATGCTTCCCTTGGTAAAATAGCACATATTAAGGGGGAGCCATGTGACATTTTGAAAGGGGGAGAAATTCAAATCAAAGGGAGTATTACTTACTCAATTTTTTAATTTCTTTCCATTTCAATTTTAATAATATTTGTCATCAAGGGGGAGATTGATGAGTTTGGAAAACTCTAAAATAATACTTGTGATGACTAAACATTATTAAAATAAATAATTACAAAATTATTAATCTGATCTTCATTTAACATATTTTGATTAATAATTTTGTTGCAGGTTTCATGATGGGCCGAGGAATAAGTTTCTGACTTAAGCCCAACAATTAGCCTTGTTACATGTTTTATAATGAGGCTGAAAATTTATATAATTGGGCCAGAATAAATGTTAATGTAGCAAGCCCAAACAAATGTTTTCTTATTTGCTTCCTATGCTTGATCAGCTACACAACTTATCAGGAAAGCAAATGCTTACTAATTGGGCCAGCTTTTAATTTCAACACTACAAGCCCAAGTCTCACAAATGATGAATGTTTTCATGCTTGGTCCGAAACAAAGGAAAAAGGAAAGCATAGTGCTTCCAACGGAACCAAACTCTAACAAAGTGATGGATTTCAAAATCTATTACATTGTTAATTAATGCATGGGGAACATGAGAGAGAAAAATTCAGCTGAAGTGATTGATAGCTATGATGTCTTACACGCCACTCAATAGGGAAGTAAAAGCAAGCTAAGCCTAATTAATTTGATCAACCACTTTGTGTTGCTTTTCTTTCAGATTCTTTAATTCTCTCTCATATCTTTCTTCTTCTCTATTCGGTCCTTGTCCAGGAAACAATGAAGGCCGTGCTCTTCAATGAAGAAAAGGAAAGAGAAGCATGCATCAAGACCATCAAGCTAATGATGGCAAGAAAACATACCAAAAGAAAGATGAGCTGTGGCT
>NC_029779.3:42802880-42812478 GCF_000817695.3 Arachis duranensis | reverse complement strand
TTTAAAAAGGGGGAACAACCACTGTTTGAAGCAAGGAGAAAGTTTGAGAGTGCAAGGCACAGAGTTCTCAGAGCTACCTGAGCTAACAGATTTCTCTTCTCCTTCAATGTTCTCTGTTTTATATTTTTCTGTTTAATTTTGTCATGTCTTGAGTCTCATGGTAAAAGGCAAACAAGTGAGGTTTGTAATGAAAAAGCCATAGAGCGGAAAAAGGCAGAGAGTGCAAAATTAAAAGAAAAGCCATTGATGTCTTAGAGTTCCTTTGTACATCTTTGTTGTGTATCATGATTCTGTGGGAATCCCCTTGTAAGTTGGGTTAGCACTTTACAAGTTGTAATCAGATTGGTTATAGTGAAATTCCATCATATTTGTGATGGAGACTGGATGTAGGCTGCACTGCACTTAGCAGCCGAACCAGGATATATCTGGGTGCAATCTTCTTCTCTTTCTACTCCATTTCTGTTTTCTATCACACACGAGCAAAAGACAGAATTTTCTTGTGCCGAGTGACGAGACAAAACAAAAAGTCTCGTGGCAAGGGACGAGACAAAACAAAGTTGCTCGTGTCAAGTGACGAGCAAAAACAGAAAAGTCTCTTTCAAGAATCAGCAAGTGTTAGCTTTTGAAAAAGGGGCTAAGATTCAACCCCCCTTCTCTTAGCCACTGAAACCATCAATATATATATATATATATATTTTAAGGAAGAAATTATAAGCTATGAAGTCTATTGATGTTCAACAATCTTAAAAAAAATTGTTACAAAAATACTTGGATTTATCTCAAATAAGAAAAAATTGACTCTTTTTGTTATGCCTTTTATTAAGAAATTCTACTTAAAAAAATACTTCAATGTATATACACTATAGATTGACAAATTTAAATTTTATTATAGTTTAGAATTTATTTTGATACAATTCTTTGTTTTAAGAGTCAAGAATTTTATTTAAGCAAATATTTTAAAATATAAGGTATATATTGACTGAGTTTTTATTATATTATTATCATTATATTATACTATAAATTTTATTATGGTACAATTCTTTGTTTTAAGAGTTTTATGTATATTGTTTTATATATAACTAACTATAAAACCTAAAATTTTTCTATTATCATTTTAGTTAAAAGATTTTGTACAAAAATTTCATAGCATTATGTTTTTTGCAAATTGTGCGAGTGTAAATCTAGTTATCAAGAAAGACTAATGTTTGAATGAAAACTTTAACGCTAAATATTCTGTTTACATTGTTTAGTTTTAGGTATACACTTTAATAACTCTTTATGCTTTCGTCAATCAAATAGTTGAATTAAGTTATATTATTTTGATGATTAAGTCTATCAAATTTTAGAAAATTATGACCTCAATAGAATTTATAATGTATTTTTAGTGGACTTAATTAGTATTTTATGTTTTAATTAAATAATAATAGATAAAAGTTTTTACTTTTAATTTTTTAAAAATATTTTACTAAAAAATGATTGATTCATTATTATTTTTTGTCAAATTATTAAAATTGTTGAGATAACATTAGTAACAAAGAAAAGATGGTTTAAACTCAGTTGTTGAGAACTGAGAAGGTTAGTATCAACTTTTTCTATTATAAATAAATAGATTAACCAATTTGGATTGATCAAGTGATTAACCTGCTCTACTAGTTAAACAAGTGCCGAGGATTCGACTGCTTCCTTATATTTGCAGTAATTTGTTGGCCAACGACAAATTTTTATAAAACTCTAATTTGCGATAGATTAGTTTACTGAGTTAAAAATATCGTGCGAAATAAAAAAATATTATATTTAGTTATTTATATCATGAACTTAGACATGTCTCATTTTATTATTTGATCACATTGATAGTTACAGGTTGTGTACACAGTTGAGTCAATTCACTAGCTGCAAGTGTCCAATTTTCTTTGAACATGACTCAACAATCACTCTAACACTTAAATAGCAAAACACTGCAATTCAGTTATATAAGACCATATGATTATTGGTACTAACTGCAATATTTACACGCTAGTACTTTTAACCAAGCTACCCCAACTGCCATATAATGTTTGCCACTTACGAAACATGATGAAAAATACAATGCCATTCTTGTATATATTTTCTTTCCATTGAATTTTTACATGAATATAGTACAAAGCATCACAATTTATGCAGGTATGTAATTTTCTTTTGGCCACAAACCCACCTTAATTTTCTTATAACACCTTTTGGCTTGATCCTAGATGAAGATCATTCCATTCATAAAAATATGAGTCTGGGTTTCACCTGCCATTAAGGCTAAACCTAGCAAACTGCAAAGTTCCAGAATGGTCATCAATCGCCCGGGTTTCGGCCGGGAGGTTATTTCCTTCTGGAACAGGGACAGCCTCATCTAAGGCATTAGAAGACGCAGGAGCGGCCGGAGGCAGAACAGCCGAGGCTGGGGCTGAGGCTGGGGATGAGGCTGAGGCTGCGACAGCCGGAGTCTCATCCTCTGCCTTTCCTTCTTGTGTGAAGGCCTCTTGAAGCTGCAAAGCATACTCTAAATTCCAAAGCACATCTCCCATTGAAGGCCTATCAACACCATGATCAGCCAAGCACTTCTCGGCCGCCTCGGCGTACTTCTTCAACGATTCGGGGTTAATGGTGCCGACAAGATTAGGATCAATGATCTTATCAAGCAATCCCTTTCTCTTCCATTGCATAGCCCAATCAGCCAAGTTTACTTGTTCGCGGGGTAACTGAGGATTAATAGCAGGCCTTGCACATAAGGCCTCAAGAAGCACCACTCCAAATGAATAGACATCAGATTTTTCTGTCAATTGTTGTCTCCTGAAGTATTCAGGATCCAAATACCCAAAACTACCCTTAACCGCCGTACTGACATGACCCTGCCCCATAGGTGCATCCTTTGATAAACCAAAATCAGAAACCTTGGCCGTGAAATTCTCGTCAAGCAATATGTTAGTGGTCTTAACGTCGCGATGGATGATACCTTGTGCCGTGCCGGTGTGAAGATAATGAAGACCGCGAGCAGCTCCGATACAGATTTCCAATCTTTGCTTCCAAGAAAGCGGTGGTCCGACCATGTTCTTGCCATAAAGATGGTCCCTAAAGTGTCCATTAGGCATGTACTCATAAACCAAAATCATTTCATCGTTTTCGTCGCAGTATCCAATAAGAGAAACCAAATGCCTGTGCCTAAGCTTAGACAACATTTGAATCTCCGTCTGGAATTCGTTAATCCCCTGTTCCGATTGCGGATTTCCTCTCTTCACCGCAACTTGAGTCGCATCCTCAATGACGCCGGAATACACATTGCCGAATCCACCAACACCGATAATGTTTGCTTTATCGAAGTTATTAGTTGCCTCTTGCAGCTCCGCCAAAGAGAAGAACCGGCCTAAACCCATAGTGGCAGAGAAATTGCTCTTCCCTGACGCATTCTTGCTCATAAAGGTACTATCTCCGGCGTGCACCGGAAGCAACCACGACGAAAAACTGTTCCGTTTCTGCCAATCTTGAGGCCTCTTGTGCCACTTGATCACCATGGCGCCAAGTCCAACAAACGCTCCAAACATCATCGCGAATCCAACCCCGGCCACCGCGCCGCGGTAAGAGCTACCACCGCCATTGCTCCCAACAAGGCCGAATTGGCCATCCAAACTGTCCAAAGAGTTACTTATCTTCAAGATCTCTATTCCATTCACGATCGCGTTCCCGCTTCCTCCTCGCGCCAGCGATGCTCCCACCTGAATCTTTAGTCCTTCCTGAGACATCAACGTCGCATTCACAACAAAATCTCTGTAATAAGGAGTCGCCAAGGCTTGCGTAATGCTGGACAAATCAAGCGTCGGAATCGCGGTTTTCTCGTTGATGTAGACGTTGAAGTAAAGCTCGTTCAAACCTTTGCTTACAATGTCGCAGAAATGCAACCTTACAAGGTAGCTAAAAGAAGTATCCACATCAAACTTCCAAGTTATATTGAAATTCGGCTGATCCACTGCAGAGTCGTTAGTCATCTCCGTCGCCGAGGCGTAAACCGTAGGCGGAGCAATAAGTGGAGAGATATTTGGATTATTCGTAGGGTACTTGATAATGTTTGTAGGTACAACGACACTCATGGCTGCGTTCTTCACCGTTATATAAGGCTCGTCGTTCTCCCAATTCCGTCCTAAAGTGTCGTTTGTAGCGGTGACAAGAGGTCCGCCGTTGTTGATCCTGTAAACCGGCTGGAAAGCGTGGTTAGTCAGGCCGGAGTAATCGCCGACCGGGAAAAGGTTCGAGCCGGAGTCGAATAGAAGGTTGTCCGGGACGGATACGATTTCTATGGCATTGATAAATGCAGCTGAGTTCTTCAACGGAGTAAAAGAGAGCGTGAAGATGGGTTCATTTGCATTAATGAGGTACTCCTTGAGAATTGGCTTGTCATTGTTGTTAACATTGAAGCTATGGAGAAGAACGTATTTATAGGCGTTAACAGAGAAAGTGGCTTTTTGGAGATCAAAGATATTGTTCTTGATCGGGTAGAAATAAAGGCGAACCCAATGGTAACCCGGTTGGATTAAATGGAAGGAGTACTTGGCTTCTTGCATGAAGATTCTTGCACTTGAGTACAATTGATTTGGGAGATCAGGGTTATTATTGCCATTTTCTATTGATACCTTGTTTTGATCATTGGCTTGCAAGTAAGTGTTGGCTTGTGGGTCTGATTTGAATGTTCTTCCGTCTGGGAGGGTGGTTCCGGTTTCCGAGCCACAATCGATCAGGTAGTTGTCTCGGGGGACGAACGCGGCCGAGGTCGTCCGCGGCGTTATGGTGGAGGCTAAGGCCAAGAGAACGGTAACCACCAGAGGGATAGCCATCAAATGGCATGCACAAGCTAAGGATGATAGAAATTTATCTTGGCACTAATGATGCTTTTTAATTTTTTTGTTTTTGTTTTTTTTTTTTTTTTTCTGTTTGTAAAAAAAAAAAAAAAATAGATTGTTATGATATCATGTAATTTTTTTTTTTTTTTTTTTTTTTTTTTTTTTTCCTTGTTGTTTCTTTTCCTACCTTCCTATAACACTCTCCTGGAAATTTAGAATTAGAGAAAGGTAAGAAAAAAAAAAAGAAAAAAAAAGAGAAAGGGTGGTTTGATCCCTATTCCCTACAAGGTGGTTTTCCTAAAATCTAATAAGTTCGTTCATTCTTTTTGGAAGAGGGTGAAGAAAATAAAGGAAGAGAAGATAACAAAGTTGACACAAAACTTTGCAGTTTCTATAATTAGGCAAATAATTGTTGTGCTTTATTAGGGAATTCTGGTGTGTGACATGCTTTTCTCTTCGTTTATTTATCTTTATCTGCTATCTTTTTCCTTTATTTAGCATTAGCAAAGAGAATTTATAACAAGCTTAGTTGAATATAATTGATTTTGAACAAGTCAAAAGATGCCTTTTATTTTGTTCTACTAGTTTCTGTTAGTTTGAGTATCATCCCAGTAATTCTTTAACAACAATAATTAAAAGCCTTTTATCTGTTACTTGGTCGTTACAAGTAAATCTAACATTATGTTAAATTAAAGCATCATTGTGACATTATTCCGTTTCATACACGAGCCACATAATTTCTGGTCTATATTTATTTATTTAGCTGTTGTGTAACGTGAGGGAGCCCAAAACCTAACAGGAAGAGGAGTGGAAGAGTAAGAGAGTATGCTACGTAGAATATAAAAAATTCAATTGTAATAAATTATATCATTATTCATTGGGTAAACATTAAAAATGGATGATAGTTATCTTATATAATAAAACATCTATAATTATATATATAACAACTATAATTATATATTTATTACATCTAAAATTGTATAATTATTTTAACTATAATATTTTATGTTGAGTTCAGAAAATATATAACATGGATAATGACAATCATATTGAATTTAGACTGATAACACAAGTGGGTTTGATGATGTTGTTTAAATGTGTAGACCTAAAATTATTGTTATCTCGGCCCAAACTTATGAAACCCAATGATCCAAAGCAGCTAAATAGAAACTGAATCACTAACTCGACCCATTATCTTCCAAGCAAAAGGAAAGTAATTCTAAACTTCAAACAGGTTCACTTCGGATAAAAATCAGAAGAGAAAGAGAGCTTCACTTTTCTGTTCAAATATTAAAGCAGAAAAAAAGGAAAGCTAATCAAGTAAGTTAATCTCAAATCAAGCTAACAGAGTTCAAAAAAATTAAAGGTAATTAATTTTTTTAAAAATACAAATTAATTACTTCATATTTTCTCTTATTCTTTGTACCACCATTTCGAGCAAAATGAAAAAGTGGTAGTAAAATTTTTATGACAGTGAATCAATGGTTGAAAGTATATTTTGAAGGCAAAGTACAAATTTAAGGGTTTGAATTTTGCTAAGCTTTTTGAAAAAGATAAATCATGTTGCTACTGTGTCGACTATGGGACTTTGCCCTAATTACAAATCCCTAATTTTTAGAGTTGATTGAAAAAAGAGAAGGAAAGATTTCAGCTAGCCTAAGAATCAAGAGGTTGATCTTTTAAAGTAAACCCTAGCCGTGGCTCAAGCAAGGTATAAAAAGGAAATTGGTTTTTATTTTGAACTAAGGAGAGAGAATCTGAATGAGAGAAGAGAGAAACCTCACAAATAGGGTTTGAAGTCTTTGAAGCATTGTACCTACATTAAAAGGAGCACTCTGCCAAGATGAAGGACAATATTTTGAGTTCAGAAGTTGGGTTCAGCACATAGAGTCAAGGTTATGAACCATCATCTCCTTCATGATTTACTGTTTGTATTTCTATTTTAATGTTATATCTTTCTTTGTATTCATTCAAAGGTAAAAGGCAAGAAAGATAGGCATTGAGAGAAAAGACTGAGAGAAATACTTGGAGAGAAAAGTCAAGAGTAATTTTAGATTTTTTTTTAGTTGTATTTCTATTTTGTGTCATGTATCTGAGAAGTATCCCTTGCTAAGTTAGGTAAGCACTTAGTGTGTTGAGTCTAGGTAGTTACATAGCCAAGTCAAGTTTATGTTGAAACTTGTGTGTCCCAGATATGATTATATTGAGTCCTAGAATTGGTGTATGTAATATTTGGAAAGATAATGAAAATTTTACCAACATTATGGTGGAGAGTGGATGTAGGTTGCATTGCACTAGGCAACTGAACCAGGATACATGGCTGTGTCATCTTCTTCTTCGCTGCTTTGATTCTGTTTTTCACAATTTATGATACAAAATAAAATTGTCTCCTGCATAACCAAATACGCAGACCAAATAGAAGTTAAGTTAAAATTTTTGGTTTAAGGCTTTATTAATCAAGTTTCTAAAGAAGGCCATAGATTCAACCAAGTTAACTATCTAACCAAGTCCAATCAAGTTGGTATAATCTAATTCACCTCTACGTGCTACTTTCTCTAACTAACTTTTGACTAAACTCGCGATTATATATAACTGTCTTTTCTCTATGAATTTTTTTTCAAATTTTCTCTGTGGATTTTGTTCACTTCGTTCTATATGTTCACTTTGTTCTCTACGCTCTATTCGTTATCTTCGTTCTTTGCATTATGTTCGTTCTTTGCATACTGTTCATTCACAATCAATGCTCTTTGATCTGATTTGAAAATTTGGATCAAATTTTGTTGAAATCAAGCAATGAAGTCAAATTTAAATAGGTATTTCGTTTTCCAAGACAATGAATGATGCAAGTTCAGGCTGTTAGTTAAACCAGACAAATTGAATTATTGTTTTGAATCGAATCAAGTGGATGAGGTTTGGTTCGAACCTAGTTAATGTAGTCCGTTAGTAGTTGATATTTCTGTAGTTGAATAATTTTGTTTTTGTTTGTAAAAATTGTTGTTCATGGTTGAAGGTTTGAATTTGAATGTAATGTAGGAGCTCTGGATTGTTATTTCGATTAATCTATTTTGTTTCTAGTTTTGGTGCATTTGGAAAGACAATTTGGTTTAATCTGAGTACCTTGAATAATGTTTCGTCTTCTCTTTTTGTATTTTTTGATGAAAATTTCGAAACTATGTTTCGAAATTTTCTTGAGATTTCGCAAAGATTTTGAAAAGATTGAGAGATTTTGAGCGTTATTTGAAATTTGTTCGTTTTAGTTTTGATCAAGAAAGACGAAGTATTTTTTATATTAATGTTCGCCATAGTGAACAGTTGCACAAGTGCGTGTTTTACTCGACAAAATGATATTTTCAACCAAACAAAATGAAAAATTGAAGCACGTTTCAGTTCTATTAATAAATAATGACATGTTTATGAGTGTAAATAAAAGAAAAAAATTAGACCATTTATTATATTTCTTGACAAAAAATGATCTACTTAAATTTTAATATTAGAATAATTATCTGCACACCTAGTAAATTGAACATCCGATATATCTATTATTCACATTATTTAATATTTTCATTATCTACTTATACTTTTCTTTTTTATAATTAATAATTTTAAATTTCACTTGACTAATATTAAAATTTAATTAATATCAGTAACTTTAGACTTCAAATTTTTTATTGCAAAACAAAATGATTATTTTAATTAAAAATAAAAGATATAAATAATTATTTATTAACGTGACAAAAAAATTAATGCAATGTAAGTATTTTTAGATACTATTATTTTTTAAATTTTGGGCCAACTCCATTTTCAACGACGAGAGAAAATGATAGATCATTTTTTTGTCAAAAAAATATGATAAATGGTCTAATTTTTTTCTTTTATTTACACTCATAAACATGTCATTATTTATTAATAGAACTGAATCGTGCTTCAATTTTTCATTTTGTTTGGTTAAAAATATCATTTTGTAAAATTCATAGCCACCATAAGCACCAAAACTTGTGGCCACCACAGACTACACCTATATATATATAGCATAATTATCATTCTACAATAGTTAATAAAGACTAAATACGTCAATTTTAAACTGATTTTTTATTCTCTCTTCAAAACATTTATTTGTAGGAAAAGTATGACGAGCCAATGGAATATTTATACAATGTGTACAATGGAAGTTTATAGAGTATTAGAGATATAATTATTAGTGTTACCTTTTTCCATGAGCTAAAACTTTTGGAATGAGTGGTATCATGACATGATATCAGATTTATTATCCCTAGTACTCGGATGGTTATTCTAGATAGTATAAGAGATGTTCATTTTGTAACTCAATAGTCCATTGTACACATTATACAAATAATTTATTGTCTCCTTAGCAACATCCTTGTTTGTATATATTTATGGTGCTTGAATACATTTACTTTTGAGTAGAATTATACTTGGGTTTCTAACAATTTCTCTTTTGCCTATTTGTCCTCTAACAAACAAATGACACAATCCAACGAATAACGTTAACGTTTTGTGTGTTGTCAAAATAGTATATTACATTCTATCACCATCATATGATGATAATTTTCCATTTTGCTATTTATATTAAGGGGTAAGTATTATTTTGGTTCTAACGTTGAGGGCCAAAATCAAAATTGTCTCTAATGTAATTTTTTATTTAAAATTATTTTTAACATTTTTTTTTTCATATTAAAATTGTTCTTTTTAATAAAATTTTTTATATTATTCTTAAACTACCT
>NC_029779.3:42799150-42802583 GCF_000817695.3 Arachis duranensis | reverse complement strand
CTCGCCGCCGCCACCGTCGCGTCGTCTTCGGGAGACCACGCCGCTGCCGTCGCCGCCAATTCGACCATGGTTCTGCTTCTTCTGAATCTGCTTCTTCTTATATTTCATTCCCCAAGCTGGATCAATCTTTGCAAGCACTGCAATTCCATAAAGGAAGTACCCAGCACTGTATGCTTCAATATGAATCCTTCCCCATTTTACACCATATTGCAAACCTTTTTCATCAGAAGTTCCATCCAACCATTGCTGAATCATTTCATGCAAGAACTCCTTCACAGCTGGGATCACATCAACAAAGCCAACTTCTTCAGCTATTAGAGTCAACCTTGCTGCTTTTGCAATGATTCTCCAAGAACATGCTCAAGTTGTGAACTTGAATTTGGCAACAATGCTATCCTTACTACCAGAGGAACCCCGCCTCCATCATTACCAGCAGAAGTAATAGCCTTTTAATTTATTATTTTCTGATTTTATTGTTGTTGTGTGTTAATTTGGTTATTGAATTTGTGTTGATTTATTGAATTTGGGTTGATTTCATTGATATTGTTATTCTTGGTGGTGGATGTGCTGATGCTGGTGGTGGAGTTGGTGGTGGAGGAAGTGCTGGTGGGAGTAGTGGTAGAAGAAAAGGTGCTGATAGAAGTGGAGGGTATTTTTATCTAAAAAAAAAGTTAAAAGGACGATTTTAATATGAAAAAAACGTTAAATAAAGAATTATATCGGAGACGGTTTTGATTCTGACCCTTAGACCAAAACAATACTTATTCCTTATATTAACAATTACAAAAATATCTTGAGGACTCCACGCCAGCTGACGCCATAAATCGTTCATAATAACTGAAAATCACTAAAAAAATTAGTTAAATATAAAGGCACTGAAAAATCATTCAAAAGGCTTGGGGATCCTAATTCTTTATCGAAAGCAAGAAATGAAGTACTAATCAAATTTGTTGCTCAATCCATACTAACTTACATAATGGGCTGCTTTAGAATGAGCTTATGCAATCATAGAGAGAATGATGAATAACTTTTAGTCTTTTACTAGGGGAGTAAAAAATGAGATTTAGGTAGTATATACTAAGTATATAATTCAAACCCTAAAAAAAAAACATACAATTAGCAATATTTAAGATGTAGTTTGGATCAATTTTGAATAAAAAATTCATCTAATACGAATACTAATTTTATTTACGGTGTGATTTGGATTAGATTAAATTTATGATTTTATAAATTAAAAAATAAATAAATATACATAACAAATCTCAACATCAAATTTTAAATAATTAACAATGTCATAACAATTTTTAAAATCAAGCTCTCACATACAACGGTCACTAGATCTAGTATTAGTGATATTCTTACAGCAATCTTCTTCATCATGTAGTAATGTCTATATATATCTATTATATGTTACAAAATTATTATGGTTCATCAAGCTAAGTCTTTGATATAGTTAACTCTGTATCTATATTATATTAATATTATACAATATATATCATGTAAAATATATATTACAAGACAAACAGTGGTGGCTTATTTTATGATACACAACTCACTATATATCATATGGCTTCAAATATTAATTTAATTTAATTAATTAATTGGGTATGAGCTTAAAAGGGGGCTTAGAAAATGTTGGTGAGGGATCATATCTTCCATAATCTCTTGTGTTAGCCCTAAGAAGCCTCTCATGGATCATGCTTTCTTCTTCTTCTTTCACTGGTTTCTGTGATGTTCCCTGCCAATTTAAGTAAATATTTGCAACTCAGTGAAAATAAACTACTCCAAAACAATAAATAAATGGGTAGTGCTAGGGAGCTAATGGCCTAAGTGTACAATGTGTACAATGGGCTAAACCTTTGGTCCATCAATAAAATAAACATCACCCACACTATCGAGAATAACCATCCGAATACCAGGGATAATAAACATCTCATGTCATAAAATCACTCATCCTAAAAACTTAAGTTAATTTTGGAGTTCACCAAGAATCGAACATTTGACCTTTCGGATCTAGAACTCTAATACCATGTCATAAACCCACTCATCCCAAAAGCGTAACCTGACAAGACAATGTAACACTAATGGTCATATCTCTAATACTTCCTAAACCTCCATTGTACACATTGTACGTTTAGACCATTAGCTCCTTATACTTTTCCTAAATAATAATAATGAGATGCTTCAAAAATTGAGAAAATTACTTTTGAAGTTGCCATAATAAGTTTAGTCTTGAACTTTTCTTCTTCTCTTTTCTTTTATAATTATTAATTAATTGATTAGTATTAAACTCCTTAAAACTTATTTGAAGTTTACATTAATTTGGTCTGAAATTAATGTAAGACTAAGATATAACGTTAGTCCGTATAACCTTTTTAGGATACAAATAGGGAAACTTTTTAGGAAAAAAGTCATTTTAAGTTTTTAATGACAATAAAGCGTTTGGTGGGGAGACAGAGACGAAAAAACTGAGACTGAGAGACAGAAACTAATAGACAGAAATTGAAATAAATCTCAGTATTTTGTTTGGTGCAAAGTGGAAGACAGAAATTAAAACAAGAATGAAACTCTAATTTAATTTGTACAAAGGATAAAATTAGAATTAATTAATTAAAATGATGATATTTTAGATATAAAATGTTATTAAAATTTCAGTCTCCATATCTAAAAATTTTAGTCCCTTGTGTCACTATTTTTTGGAAGTATTGAAATACTAAAATTTTAGAGACATAGACAGAAATTTTAGTATCAGTTTCTAAACCAACAAATATAATACTGAGTCTTAGTCTCTCAATCTCTGTTTCAATACCTCAAAACAAATGCTACCTAAGCGTACGTATACACATTAATTTGGCAATTATTCCGTATCCTTCCGAAATTTGATTGTAAATTATCATTTCTTATATATTGTCGCATAATAATCTAATTGTATATATATTTTATTTAGTACATGAAATAAATAGCTTTATATATTTTATTTTAACATAGAATATAATATTTAAATTATTAAATTTTGGATTATTAATTAACTTATTGTATTATTTTTATTTACTTTCATAATCTTATATTATATTTAATGCATAATTTAAAATTGTTTTATTCATTTTATATGTTAAAAGTTAAAAGTGTACAAACCATACCTATAAGCAATAAAGTACAAGAGAGGATCGGATAATTTAATCTCTAATTTCAAAATGCTACCAAAGCAATTGCCCATAGTTTTTATTTTTCAATAAATATTTTCTCTATTCTTAATGAGTTCTCTAATGATGAGGGAATAGAATAATTTAAGAAAATGTTTACTTGGATTAAAAAAATAATTAGCGAAATGTATTGGAATTATGTGATTTACAAATTTCTTTTTTATATCGATTATTATACTCCCTTTTAACTACTTGATCCATTTATTCTCTCTCATTTATTTACTAAGGGG
>NC_029779.3:42776413-42799100 GCF_000817695.3 Arachis duranensis | reverse complement strand
ATTCAAAAAAAAAAAAAAAGAAAAAAGAAAAAAATTAAATTAGAATGAAGGCTCAAATACAAAACCACAAAAGTCACAGAAAATACAACACGACCCTATCAAAACTAAAAGCATAAAGAAATACAAAACAAACATCATGCATAAACATAAAAAATAATGTTACATTGATATAGTAGTTAATACTATATACTATATTTAGCACAAATAATAAAATGATCAAACTCTACAAATTTGTTAAGGATAAAAAAAAATTTAAAGCTTTTAAGGTAATAAGTCTATTGAAAATTTAAATTAACTCAAAATTTTAATTATTTAACAAGGCTTTTTATTCTTTTAGTATTAGTAAACTTAACGGCGGCGCCCTTAAATCCATTATCGTTCAAGTGTTTTCCAACAAAAGAAAAAGAAAATTGGGTTTTCTATCCAAAGCAGAACGTGAAGGATCCTAATAAATAAGAAGATAGAAAAAAAAAAAAAGAGAATATATAAATCAGCGGAAAGGACTTTGTATTTAAACTGGACAGTACAAAACAGAAGAGATGTTGAGGTAGTTCATGATTTCTGCACCATTATTGTTAGGTACAAAGCTTCAGAAGCAAGAAAGAGAAAAAGAGAGAGATTAATCAAAATATCGACGAGAGCTTACTGCATAATAATTAGTATTTGTAAATATATATGCTTTTCAAAGCAGGTAACTAATAATAAGAAGTTGTAACCTGTAACTTACCTTAAGTTTTTTCATAATGAAATAATAAAATATTTGAAATATAAAAAACATTTGATAATTGATATATTTCAACCATAATCAGTTATAATTTTTTAAAATTGAGTTTATTTATATTATTATTATACATATTGAATTTTTATCACACACTTATCACACAATTTATCGTAGATTTTATTGATATTAATTTTAATTTATTTTATTTTATAACCACTCACCCTTTTATTGATTCAGCTCACTCCACCTTATTCACAAGAAAAAAACTTTAAATTTTTATTACTGACATAACAAGACACGGATGAAGTAATTTAGAAGCTTGATGCATCAATTAGTTGGAGAGACTGAGAAATATTATTTACAATTAAAGGTATTTTATAAATTGAACTAATACGTGCTTGCTATACTCTTGAAGCTTTTGAGTCTTATTTCGGGTGGATTAGGCCAAATAATTCATAAATAATTGTAATTTTTTTTATAGAATAATATTTGAATTCGATGCTAATATAGTATTTATATAAAAAAAAGTTAAAGAAGTGAAACAACAAATATACTCACTGAATGAGGCTGTTCACAGGGCAAATAATTTTTTATAGTATAAAACATTATACTAGCTCTAATGAGATATGAGATATTATTTATAGGTTTGTGATTATACTATCCATAAATTTATATATATAATATCTATAATTACAAGTAAATAACATCTAAAAATTAAATTAATATTTATTAGTTATGATATTTATATACATATCATTTTTTAGTTATTATATAAGTAACTATCAAGTTAAAACAATGTTTTTAAATTTTATCATAATTAAATTTAAAAAAATATTAAATATTTAAATTAATTTATTCAATTAATAAATTTATTCATAACATTTATAAATTTACACACATAATATCTATAATTTTATATTAATATTTATAATTTTGTACTCATAACATTCATAATTTCATATATGTGATGTCTATAATTAATAATTTTTTATAATTAATATAACAAAATTTTAAACTATGTGTCTTGTTGTATTCTTCAAATTATTTTTTATTTAATATTATATGTATACTTATTTATTAATTTTAATATGATGACTTAATAATTACTTTTAAAATTTTATTTTTTAATTTTGTTTATTTTTCATTTTTTATTTTTTATTTTTTAATAGTCTATATATAAAATATAAGTTGTATAGTAAAAATTGTTAAAATTTGTTAATTTAACATCTATAATTTTATATGTATAACATCTATAATTTTAAACACATAATATCTATAATCAATGAATTAGTATTAATATATTATTTATTATTTTATTTTGCAGGTCAAAAATTAATAAATTAAAAAAATATTTTTTCAATAAATAAACATTAATCAAATTTAAGATGTTTTTATTTTTTGTAAAATATATTGAAACGATTTGAAATTTTTTTTTAGGATTAAAAATATCAAAATTTAAAATTTTTATTTGGCAAAAAGATTATAGAATTATAAATCTAACAAAAAGGAGAATTTTTTGAGATTTGATTCACATTAAATTTAAAATTGACTTTTGATATAATTAAATGAGAGAAGATAATTATAAAAAAATTAATTATATTACGCTCTCTTATCAATACAAATATTAATGATAATATATTTTTATTTATTATTTATAATGTTTTAGTTATTTAACATTAGAAGAGTGCTAGAGGGCCAGCAATTTTTATGATTTGTAGCCATCAAATAGCCATGAATGATTATTTTAATGGTGTGAGATTAGTGTGAAATTTTATTTAATGACTTACTTTTTTTAGCTGGCTACATGCTGGCCAAAATTTAAAAAAGTTACTTGCTCCATAGACTTTTCCTTAACATTATTCTACTGCATAATAATTATTAGTAACACAAGAAACGTTCCTTATGAGTACTCTAGTGCATGTATATATATGTAAATATAAATAAATCAAATATGTATATTAAAAATAAACTAAACACAATATATGTAGTTATACATAAATATACAGTACTGTATATAATACGCGCGCCTAACATTTTTGTAAGTATATATGCTTTTCAAAGCAGGTAACTAATAAGAAAGAAGTTGTAACATGTAACCTTAGCTTTTTTTTTCATAATAAAATACTAAAATATTTAAAATATTAATACCTTGATGATCTTAACTAATTAATATCATGCATGTATGTGTACCTCTTGAATTGCACTAACATCTGCAGCCACGTTACTCATGAACTCTGATCTTCTTCCTGTAAATGCGTTAAGCACAAAGACAAGGTAAATTACTTGGTTATATATAAAGGTGAAAACTCAAATGCAGTCGACTTTACGTAAAATTGATAATTGAAAACAGTTAGATGGTTTGATTTGACGGAATTTTTTTCTAACGACTCTCGGCTATCAACTTTATGTGAAGTCTACTGTACCTGAATTTTCACCGTATATAAAACAAAGGTAAGTAAAAGCTTTGGTGCTAGTTATCACATGCTTTCCACTAGGTAGTAGTTTGTTATCGATATTGTGAAACTTAAAAATGTACTATAATAAGAAATATTTATTTAATCTTAAATTTTAAACACATAAATCTGCATTAATTTGCACTTAGGTTCGTTCCTTTAGATTATTTAGCCACGCTAGGTAGCTTCTCTATGACAAAGTACGATTAGGAGAGTTAGAGATATAATTATTTATATAATTTTTTATCAACTTAAATTTTTTGAAACAACAATTATATGACAATGAGTTGTGATAGAAGAGAGAAGATACATACATAAAATTAAAAAGAGAAACTAACCTGCAAAAGAAGTTGAAAAAAGTGATACAGAAATGAGAAGGAAGAGGCAGAAGAGGATGCTGAACTTCTTCATGAGACCCATGATAATGATGAGTTGTGAGAGAGTTGAGAGAAAAACTCATGTTTCTTAATTCCTATATATCTATATATTAGAGGGAACAATAATAAACTGAAGTTGACCCTTTTTTTTTTCTAAACAAAACATGTTTTGTGATATTTAACCATAAATGTTTTTGAGTTAGGTTATAAAAATGTTTTATTTCTTTATTAGAAAAATTCAAAAGCCAGCATTATTTTTTTCCATCACTTTTAACTATTAATCTAATCTTTTAGTCTAATAATTTAATAATATATTTTTAATTCACATTTTTAAATATTATTAACTAATTATCAATTATAAAATAATAAATTCTACTAATTTTTTAACATTTTTTTGTATTATTATTATTATTATTATTAGATATACCCTAGATAATAATAGCTTTGGAATTTTACTTAAATAGATTTTAGGTAGAAAAAGCGGGTACATGAAAATTAACTTGATAGAGTTTGTAATTTAATTTATGATAGTAGTTTATTTCTAAATCTATATTGAATCTTTTAATGTATGAGTAGATAACAACCTTATTGTATAATAGAATATTTCTATTATAATAATTTAGTTAATAATGAAGCATTATTTCTATTATAATTTAGATATTAAATAGTATTATTTTGAGAAATAACTCTATAATCAATCTTGATTTTGGGTTTAAAAAAAACTAATTAGTGTGAAAATGAATAAAATGACAAATATTATAAACTAATAATAATAAATAATACTTCATTTATTTCAAAAGAATTGATTACAACAAAAATTATATAAGAAAATTAATAAATAAATTTTAATAAAGCTTAAAATTTATTGATTAGAAAAAATACTCATAAATAATTTTATTCAGTTATTACAATTAAATTAAGGTGTTATTTGGAAAAGTTGTATGGAGACCACTTTGCTTTTGTTGGAGCACTAAGTCTAAGATGTTAGTGGAATGATATAAATAATAATTAATTAGGATAATAGTTGAAATCTGACCATAGTGGGAAATTATTAGGATGCCCCTAATCTTTACAACAAATCAATATTTGAAGCTTATGAAACCTTTAATTGTATGTGACAATATACTTTTGGGTACTATTATTGAGGAGCAAAAAGGCTAATTGAAACGCCAACTTTCTTAGTATGAATCAACAAGAATAATTATTGTTACCCAATTGGCTTATGATGCAGACGACATTGATCATAATCTTTACCATAATGTTTTATGGCATTATGATGATGAAATTTGATCTCATCTCCATGACTCCAAGTAGGTTAAGCTTTATAAGATCAAATCTATAGACGCTTGAATGGAAAGTTAGAAAGCATAGCTACCTAGCTAGGTAGTAAATTAAATTAAAAGGGATATCATCAATCTAAAAGGTTGTGCATACTAAGTGACATTAGGTTGGCATAAAAATAGTATTTGTTAATTGCAAGTGCTTCCAATTATCCATAACGACAAGGATAAACGCACCATTCAACAATGAAAGGACATCGGTGGAGAATAAAGGTAATTAAGCACTCTCATATTTAATTTTAATTAAATTAAAGCGGGTTTATCTCATTATTAGCTCACTTAAGTCAAGCATTATCTTCTTCTCCTCTCTTATAGTAGGATTATCATTATTGGTCAACTCGTTAGGATTGATTGGTAAAAAAAAAAAAAAGAAAAAAAAAGAAAAGAAAAATTAAGACTAAATTGTGTTTGGAATATATAGGCCAGTAGGCCACCACAACAAATGCAGATAGTGTTCTCCGGTCGGGTCGCAACGGTTCACGAAGCTTGGCCAGGTCAACCGCCAGTTCCGATTTTGAGTAACAAATATTGGAATAACCGTTGCAAAATGCACATGGTAAGTAGCAGCAACGGTTTTAAACCACTACTGAAGACAATTTTGAAAAAAATATATCTTTTGGGACTATTTTAAACTGCTGCAAAATTTTTCATTAAATTAATATGAAATATTATAGCGGTTTGTAATCACCACGATCATACACACAAAATTATTACAATATCAAGGGTCGGTGACTCTGTTTAACCACCTCTAAGATTAATGTAGAGTGTAAAGCACAGAACGAGGGAAAGAAAAAATGAACATTTTGATGATTATTTAAAATTATTATTTTATTAGTATTTTTTATGATTATTAATTGTATGTTAAAAAGTATGTTTAATATTTTTAACGTTTAAAAATTGTTAGTAATTATGAAAAGAAAAAGAAAGTGTTAAAGGTATTCTTGTCTTAACAACGGTTAATAACAGTTAGTGATAGTTTCAGGGTGTGTTTGGGAAACTTGGCCTGCGTAGAAGAATGACGGGTGTGTTTGGAAAACCCGTTGGAAGGGAAGAAGCACGTTTAAATTTCTTGAAAGTTTCGACTTTTGGTTTGGCAAATTTTTTTCTCATGAACGCAGAAGTGATTCTGCTGCCAAAACCAGCGTTTACAAGAAGCAACTATTTTTAGCTTCTGCGTTTTCTTAACGGGCTTTTAGCCATAGATACTAACCTTTTATTTACTTTTTACCAACTTTATCCTTTGTATATGTTATTGTATTATTTATAAAATTCTTGTTATTTCTATTTATATGAGCTCTAATTTTCTATTATTTATTATTTTTATTTTTTTAACTATTTGTTTGACATTATACACTTTTATGATCGTGATTTTTATGTATTATGTTTGTTATTATCTTTTTATAATATGATTTATTAATTCTATTAGGTAAAGTAAATTAAATAAAAAAATTAACTATAAATAATAATAATAATAAAAAATTATAACATACTAAAAAAAGAGTACTAAAAATACTAAAAATATATTATATAAAAAGATCATTAAGAACTTTTAGATTTATTTCAATCGCCCGTCGTATTAATCTCCGGTTACCCACCGTAACAATATATATATATCTAAAATATATAATTTTTATTTTTATTTAAAAAAATATTTTGTCTATTTTTATATGTTATTTTTATTTTAGTAAGTAAATATTAATTTTATTATAAAATTAACTAATAAAATCTATTTAAATATCTAAATTAAAACAATAGGATAATATAAAAAAAATCTAAGTTGATGTCCATTTTAGTAATTTTTTATCTAAAAGTGATTTTAAATGGTACAAGCCAAACAACATTTATTTTACTATAATCCATTTTGATACAAAAATTAACAAACATAAATCACTTTAACACAAACCTACTTTTGACCAAAATCAAGTTTGCAAAATCAATTTTATGCAAACTTCCGTTTGCAAACTGTAATCCAAACACACACTCAGTGGCTAAGAGAAGGAGGTTGAATCTTAGTCCTTTTTTGCTTAGTAATACTTACTTGTCTTTTAAACAATTTCTTGTGATTTTTGTCTCGTCCCTAGTCACGAGACTTTTCTTTTTGTCTCGTAACTTGACACAAGATATTTTGCAGTTTTATCTCCTGGGCAGCAGAAACATAAAATGGAGTAGAAGAGAAGAAAAATAACACCCAGATATATCCTGGTTCAGCTGCTAAGTGCAGTGCAGCCTACATCCAGTCTCCATCACAACAATGATGGAATTTCACTATAATCTTCTTGATTACAGACTGTAAAATGCTAACCCAACTTACAAGGGGATTCCCACAAAATCATGAAACACAACACAGATGTACAAAGGAACTCTAAGGACATCTATGACTTTTTTTTTAATTTTGCACTCTCTGCCTTTTTCCGTTCTATGGCTTTTTCTTACAAATCTCACTATTTACTTTTTTCCATGAGACTCAAGACATGACAAAATTAAACAGAAAAATTACAAAAAAGAATACATTGAAGGAGAAGAAAATCTGTTAACTCAAGTAGCTCTGAGAACTTTGTGCCTTGCACTCTCACACTTTCTCATTGCTTCAAACCCTGACTGTTCACCCTTATATAGAGAAGGGGAAGCCTTCAAGGTTGAAACCAAACAAACCAAGCTAACTTCTTCTTCTTCAATAACAAAATCGGTTCGGCCAGAGAAAGAGAGAAGAGATAACTCATGCAAAATTCAACATGCAATTACCTCTAGTCCTTCCTTGGTCATCAATTTTCATCCATCCGAGCGCTCCATCCTTGGCTTGCTCTCTAAGATGAATTTCTGACCCTTGATACTTCATGATAATGATAGCTTCATCTGCTCCACTTTTGCTTTCCCCCTCATGTAGCCACCCTAACTACCTTCTGTGATGAGTAAACCCAAAAGCAGAGACAAGCCATCCCAAATATCTTCTCCTTGCTGGCCGAATCTCTTTCAACCATTTTTGGAATGGAGAAGCCAAGATCTCATCACCATATCTTACCATAAGTGATAAGAATCTCAGCTACTATATTTTTTATGTTTTCTTGCCATCAGTTCGATGGTCTTGATGCATGTAGCTCCTTCTTTCTTTTGGTAGCTCAACTTAGTTTTCATAGTTTCCTGTGATATGACCGAAGGTAGAAAGAAGATGAGAGAAGATAGAGCTTGAAGAAAAGCAATTAAATGAATCAAATTAATTGAAATGGGATTGTTTTTACTTTCCTTGCAGATTAGCGTGCAGCATTGATGTCTTCAATCAAATTAATGACACTTTCTCTCTCATAGTTCCATGCATGTATTAACTTTACTTTAATGATATTTGATTTCCACTACATGCTAGAAATGGGTTCCGTTGGAGGCAAACCTTGCTTTCTTTTAAACTTGATTTCGGACCAATTATGCTTGCCTTCATGCAATTTTAATTTTGGGCTTGTAACAACAAAATTCAATCTGGCCCAATTTCCTCTTGATTTCGGACCAATCTACAATGGTCTAATAACAAGTATTTAAGTTGGACCTGTATTACAAAAATTGACCCAAATATCAAAACAAATATTCAGCTATAGAATCATTTTAATTTTTATATCAATGTTGAGTAAATTCACACTTGAGCTTGCATTATATCATTTAATTTTTGGCCCAATATAAACCTGCATTGCAAAATTATTTTAATCAACATTTAATCTAAAATTTTATTTTGCAATTAATTATATTAATAATGTTTAGTCATCACAAATATTAATTTAGAATTTTCTAAACTCATCAGTTAAGTCAATAATTGTTAAAAAACGTGTTTAAAAATATATATTTTTAACAATAATAAATACTATTTTAATATTAGTATTATCTTAACAACTAATCACACGTTTTTTTTAATTATAAAATAATATAAATACATAATTAATGAATAACAACTGTATTTTTATACTAGTGTCAAGAGTATTTGGTATATAAATAATATTAGTTTTTCTTTTAAAATAAAATAAAAAATTTTATTATTTTTCTAAATATGATTTTTAGATTTTAATTTCTTAAATACGATTTTTTTTGGCATTTGGACAAGTTTACCAGACCCGACGAACTCTATACAAAATAGCAAGTTCCCTTACCCTCCCCCGAATTTCCTTTAAAGTTTTCAAAACGCACATTTTTTTAATTTATATTATCGTCTCTAAGAGTATATAGATCTACCAGCAGTATATAGAGGAATATACAAAAATACACGGACAACAAGCATGACTTCTTCAAGGATTTTTTTAATTATAAATTAAAAAAAATAAGTCATATTTAACCATGACAACTATTATTATCTCTCCAAAAAATATGGGTATACCGGAATAAATCATATTTAATAAGAATTTTTTAATTAAAAATTAAAAGAAAATATTTTTCAAAAAAGATCCGACTTATTCCTGTGTACTCTTGTGTATTTTACTTTTTTTGGGAAATAAGTCGTATAGACTATCCAAAAAATAAGTCGTATTTTATTTTTGGGAAATAATTTTTTATTTTTAATTAAAAATCCTGGTTAAATATGGCTTATTCCGATGTACTCGTGTATTTTTGGAGACAATAATAATGCCATTGTTAAATATGGCTTGTTTTTTCTTAATTTATAATTAAAAAAATCTTGAAGAAGCCATGCTTGTTGTTTGTGTATTTTTGTGTGTTTCTATATACTGTTTGTAAATCTATATGCTCTTTTAGAGACGATGATATGAATTAAAAAATGTGCATTTTGAAAACTTTAAGGGGAGTTCGGGGAGAGTAAGGCGAACTCTGTAAAAATTATAGAGTTCGCGCCGGCGAATTAAAGTCTAAAAATCGTGTTTGAAAAAATAATAAAATTTTTTATTTATTTAAAAAAAACAAATAATGTTTTTTGTTTTTAATAGTCAATATATAATTGTAATAGAAAAATTACAATGAATTGACGCTTAACTTGTTTATAGTTGAAAGAGAAAGAAAATTGAAAATTCTCACACCCTTAAATATTTAAAATAATAAGATGAGCTTATGATAATTTTTAAGAAACACTCAAAGTAGTGTGAAATTAATAATAATGTCTATTTTTAAATATAATTACTGAAGCATTACTAGTTACTACTGCATGGCTATCGAATTTGTCCATAAACCTTCACTGTTATTCATAAATCATGTATATGAAAATTAAGTTTAATTTGATTATTTAACTGTGCCACTGAAAATAGTTTCAATACGTGAAAAGAATTTGATTATTGTATATGAATAAGTTTGATTATACATATAATATGGTTACATTAATTATGAAAAATATTAAACTACCATCAGAATTTAATATTTTTATCCATCACTTAGTCATCAATTCAATTTTTTTAGTCTGGTAATTAACTATATATTTTATTATATATTTTTAAATATTAATAACTAACTGATGTCCAAAAATAATAGATTTTAATAATCTTTTAGTATTTCTCATTAATGATTTAACTGAAAAAATTTAATTATTCTATTGTATAAGATTTTATTATTTTAATAGTTAATTATTTTTTATAACACAATACCTGATGATTGATTTGAGTATTTGACGGACGAAATAGTTTCCATAGAGTTTTTTGTTTGGTATTAGGGATGATTTCGTTCAAATTCCCTTTCTCCTTTGTCCTTTCTACATTCCTCTAATATTTATGCTTGTCTATGTAGACCTGTAGTCGCATGCACTGATGCACACGCCACACTCACATAATATATATCATTATTTATTTAATAATAGAGATCTAATTAATTAATATGGGATGCTTTGTCAACACAAGAGTGGCAAGTGGCAACATTATTTATTTATTTGTATCACGCAGACACGTAGTGAAACTGTGAAAGCATTATAAAGCACCCATTTTTAATTCCAAAAGCATGATTTATAATAAAAACACCTTCTTTTAAGTGCTTCAACCACGCCATCTGCTTTAGAACAAATTTTGATTTGATATTTATATATTACACAACAAATTTTAATAAGAAAATTCTATGTATATTACACAACAAATTTTTTTATAAGAAAATTTTGATATTTATATATTACACAACTATTAATCGGGTGTTAGCAGGGGGTAAAAAGCATGACGAGGCAAGCTTAATTTTGAGTTAAACAATCTAATCTACATTGCAAATTAGTGGCCCAAACTTAGACTTCCTTTCTATCTACTTTTATTTATATTTTTTGTTTTATAGGACTAACCTAGCGTGTTTAAAAACTTCATGAAGCTACTTTGCAAGAAAAGTTTTAAGTAACCAAGTTGGATTGGTCTAGCGGTTAATTTATTAGTTTGGTGAAGCCGCGACAGATTAATTCTTAACTTGTTGAATTGGAAAACACTCGAACTTCAATTTAGTTCTTGAAGTTTCAATTGCCTCAATTTAGTCTCTAAACTTTTCAAATTTTAATCACGTTAGTTCCTACAGTAGTTTCCGTGATAGAGTCAATTGAAAATTTTAAGAACTAAATAGAGACAATTAAAACTTCAAAGACAATTGAGGTTCGAGTGTAACATCACGAACAAATTGAATATTTTCTCGGAGTGAAATACTAAAACCACTTATTTTAGACCGGTACTTAATTAAAGGAGTTCCACCTATCCCAAGAGTTTGAAGTGCAGCATGAATAATAGAGAACTTCAATAAACACTAAATGGGAATTTTGAATGAATATTGAATATATAAATACGTAACGAACACTAGCTTTGCAAACAAGAAGTTGGAAATGTACATCGATTTGTTTGCAAAATAAAAATGGCAGGCTAGGCTAACCTGTAATAACTCAAACTACACAGCAATGATAGCAGTTAAATAGCATTGGAACAACAGTTCTTTTGCTTCTTTGTTGTACCTTTTTTGCCCCCCTATTGTGCACTGAAATATACAATATTGAAATCCAATCCAAACTCAGAGATAGCGTAGGCATCAGTTAATTCATTCAGAACCACATCAAATAAATTTAACAAAATTATCGTGATGGAGAAGATGATGTTGATAATGGTTTCTGACATTCACGTCGCAGGCTGTTTTCCCTAGTGTAAGCAGATTTAGCACCCTGAGAAGCATGATGGAGCATTCTTAATCAGATAAAAACAAAATGTAACTAGGGCTTAACGAAGTCTTTGATCCATGCATAAGTGAAAATCATATTGACTTACTTGAAAGATGGTTCCTAACTTCTTTAATGCTTTTGCCCGAGATTTCAGAACATCTTTTGAGACACTTGGATCTCTAAGAACCTGAGATACATAACAAGATGATTTTCTTAAATCCTTGCAATCAAGTGAGATTTCATGATATAAATTTATTCTTATCACTGTTGTTATTACATGCATTTCAGCTTATCACCGTTCTTAGATGCTTTTAGTTATGGTCTAAAAGAGTATTAAGGTTTGAGTATTAAAAACATTGAGAAGAGAAAAGATATTGATAGCACATCAGGAAAACGAGATTTTTTCTGAGTAGCTTGTTGATCTAACAGCAACCAAGCACTGCAGTATTTTTACTTTTTCTTTTTTGGGTAATGCAACTTACAACTTGGCAAACGCGTGACAGAGTTGTTTCAATATCGATCACGTTGATCTGCCATACAGAATTTATCATGGCCTCCTTCTTTTCTTCCAACACTTTTATCATGCTTTCTTCCCTATTTTCAGATTGGTTTAGCTTCTTCAGCTCTTCTTCTATTTGAATTAGTGCCACAGCTCCTACAGAAGCAATTAAGTTCCATTAAAACCTTTCAAATTTGAGCAACACCCATAACCGTAAACTTTCAACTAAAAAGACTATCAACATTTTTATGGAAAATAGTCTGCTACCAGAGGCTGCCATCACTTGGGACTTTATTCGGTGTCCTTTGTCTCGCACCCACTCTGCCAAGAAGGGAACATTCATATATCGTCTATCCTTTCCAAGTTCCTTTGCAGCTTTTCGTGTGTAGATATAACCAATTGTATTAAAGAATGAAGGTCGGCACGACGTTAAAAAAAAAAAAAAAAAAAAAAAAAAAAAAAAAAAAAAAAAAGCAGCAGCAGAAGTAGAGAGGCAAAGAACCAGGAGTGAAATTAAAAGAGAAATGGTAACATTCATGGATTTTATAATTTCTATTCCATCTTTCTGATAACTTTATCACCATTTTCCCTGAGTTACAAGAGGAAGGCTGGCACTTAGCTAAGTCAGGAAGAAATTCGACTTAAAGTTACCAAGGTTGTCTCAACAATTGAGCCCATTTTCTTAACTCAGGCTTGGCTTACTCCTAGATCGAGAGCCAAGTCCGATATCAGCTGTGTAAACAAAATTTAAATCAAAAGAAACTAAGCCAGGAGATTCCATCATACATGAGTTTGTAGTTACTACAACATTCTTCTAATTGTACCATGTTAACATTAACACCATTCTCCCTAATGTTAACCAAAGGAGGGTTGACATTTGCTAATTTTGGAGGAAAGCCAACTTATGTTATCAATGCTTAGCCTCAAAGTCATTCTTATCTCATAAACTGTGCTCATGGTCAATGTGCAAGGCTGAAAATCCTGTTCAAATTGAATTCCACCGTCAAATACGCAGTCATAATAATTAGGTTAAGCTGGTTCCTAAGGAAAGGAAGATCCATCCAACAGAGGTGATTTACACAAAATCAATGCCCTCAAATATATCCTATATATGCAATAAGAATGTACTTTGTTGAAACAGTATTCAACTTCAACTTTGATATGAGTTGTATGAGTGATTGAAATTGAATCATGTATGCTGGAAAGTCCTGTCAACAGTGTCTTTTTTATTTTTATTTTTTTAAAAAAAGCAGCCCCCAGTTTGGAGCTTAAACCACACACAATAGTAATACACATATTAGGAGACAACAATGGAAAGGCTTACGCTTCAATAGCATACAGTTAGTGTTTGCTTAATAAAGAAGTGCTGTCCAAACAAAAGCTTTTTGCCTTTTTACCTCAGAAGGAGATATGGTCATATGGATTTTCAAATGATCTTGTCCAAGGGGAACCTTTCCATGTTCAGAGATGAAATCAATAATTGAAAATAAGATTTACATGAAAAAATAGAAAAAAGATTCGAAAGTCCGAATTCACATCCTAGTCTCAGATACCAGATAGCTGAAAAGGGTTTCTGTATCATTTAAATTCCCATTAAATGCAACCTAATGACCTGTATGGTTATGTTGTCCACTAGAAGGGTATGAGATCTATGCTGTATTCTTGGTTGGACAGAATGGGGCCAAGAATGATTGCTATATTGAGACCCAAGGGACCCTCATTGCATAGAATGAGATAATTGCTAGTCAGGTATTAATAAGGCACAACCACTAGTAGAACCTCAGCACAGGTTAATAAAATTCAAACATAACAAGAATCTTCATAATCTTACTACGGCATCAGTTATAGAGTGCCAAGACGATACCAAACTAACCATATTATATATATTTCAAATGTAGCGAAGACATAATTTAGACATCTTCCTTTAGTGGGAAATAATGTCATTCAAATAACATATCAAACCATTCAAATTTCTAAACCTTAAACTTGATCAACAAGCTTTAAATTATTTCAGTAATTCCATTTATATTGAAAGATGAAGATAATATTCGCACCTCCAGATCATGTGAAACTAAATAGGAAACCCTTATGGTATACATCAACAAGAAAGGTTCTCCTAAGCCCTTTCACATTGAAACCTCCGTAATAGGTATTGGTATTTATCCAGATTTTATTTTCTCATTCTCGGTAGACAAGGTTGAAGCCATTCTATCAAATTTTTTCTAAATTTTTTTAATGAAAAATAATACAACCCCCCAAAAAAAGAGAAATAAACCACATAACAAAATTTGAATTAACTATATATAAATATATTTGATATGAATATAGAAAGAATAAAGAAAAAATGGAATTGTCGAGAACCCTTTAAATCAAGTAGTAATGTAATGATTCAAGGAAAAATTAAGCCTTGCTCATACATGGGCTTCTCGGGTACAAAATGAGCCACTTCAAATAGGTTCATTGTTCCGGCCCAAAATACTATTAATCCGGTATGGGCTACATGAGCTCCCAGTAGTTTACTGGATAACCAGTAGTTTCTTGGTCATGACTACAGTGCTCAAAAAGCTTTAAATACATAACTAACTCATTTTACATGTAGCCACTGAAAACAATTTAATATTGTTCGTAATGACAAATGTAAGTTATTGAAAAGTATAGACTGTCAACCATTGTTAAACAATACAATATTAGTATTCAAAATACGGTATTTACCAGCTGTTGAAAGACGGATAGCTTCTTTATTTGCCCAACTAATGAATTCATCTACTCGACCCTCAACAAATGGTTGCAGGTGATTTTTGAGACTTGAAATGAGCTTTAGCTCCCTTTCCTTCTGCCGTTCCTGGTGATAATACAGTATGAAACAGATTCAGCTACTGGAATATGGGGAAGGGAAAAGGAAGAGTAGGTGTGGAAAACTGGTAAGAGATAATTACTTTCAACTTCTCAAGAAACCTCTGCTTCTGAGCTTCAGGATCCTGTATGTTGTCTTCAATTTCTATAGTTGCCATAGAAATGAAGCTTAGTACTCCAATGTAATCTTCAAATAGGTCATTTCCGAAAACCATTCCAAATACAGCTGTAGGGTCTATCATTGAATCGCTGGAAAACGGAAAAGAAAAATCAGTGTTCATACAGGTTTCCTTAATTAACAAACAGAAAGCCTGTTAAGATCCTTGAAAAGGAAAAAAATCAAAATATTGTCAGAACTCAGAAGCATCTAGAAAGGTCCCTTGGGCATTAGTTCATCAATACAATTTTGATAACCCAATATAGGAGACAACATTCACAAATCTGAATAGATCAAGTTATCGTTATTGTTTAAGCAAAGGTTCTGCAACGCTATCTAAATATGTTTTCATAGTGATAATTGGTTAGGTCTGGTCTGTAAGTTCTAACTAATCTCAAAAGGAAACGTAAACTAAGGTTCAACCACTTGCGGTAATAAAACATTGCCCACATTACATAAACAACCCCCTCCCAAATAACAATAATAATAAAACAAAATAAAATGGAAAAAGGAAAACAAAAAATGCTAGACCTAAGGAAAGTGTAGAGGGAAGATATAGAATAAAGGCAAGAAGAATGAGAATGTAACCTCCTGCCCATGTGCCAGGTAACAAGGGGAGATCTATAGCAGTTCATTTTAAGGTCTGAGTAGTAGAGGGGAGGGGAAAGAAGAATGCCACAAAAGGATAGTGTGAGATTTTATGCAGGGAGAAAACAAGCCTCTTGAAGAACAAGCTTGCAGCATCTCACATCGTTTAAGTGCCTTTTGACCATCATAGAGAAAGACAGGAAAAAGAGGTATATTTAAACCAAGAGAGTGCAACTTTAGTCCCTTATAGTTTCTGAAAACCATATCTAGCATAAGGAGCTAATTACAAACATTGTGGACTAGGATGTTATGCCCAATGAATCCTAAGAGTAACTCTTCTTAAATTAAAACAAAAAATTTCTACCCCTTTCTCTTTCCATGTGCAAGTCGGAGTAATACTGATTGTTGGATCAGCCACTTGACACAACACCAAAAGCTATAGTTGTTAGCAAGGAAGCACTTTTATTTCCTTATATATAGTTGCTTAGAACTGCATCTAACATCAGGAGGTGGAGCAACCATTATACAGGAACTATAAGCAAGCTAGGATGTTAAGCCCATCATCCCTAAAGGAGATGCTGGCTAAATTAAAACCAATAAATACCTTTAGATGCCAATACAGAGATTTGATTAAATAGAAGGTATCCCAATAATCTAAGTAAGGAAAACCAAGAAACAGCATTGATGAAACCATTAAAAATGATTTATAATAAAATAACTTGCTTATCGATATAAGACATAGTAGTGCCATTTGATCCAAATATCCATGTAATTTGACCCCATTTATGGGAAAACAGCTTCGTTGTTGACTCTCTTTATCTTTCTCCACAGGAATTACAATAAACCCAATTTCTGGGCTCAAATCAAACTAATATCAACATACAAACATACGAAAAGAGTATACTCAGTGAACAAATATATCTCCGGTTACATTTCTATCTGTCTAAAAATTGAATATAGTAACCAAGAAGAGGAAATTAAATGAAAGATGATAAAAAAAATAGTTAAACACTAGCATACTGAACGGAATCTATATGACTTAGCTCCCAACTGCAATAAAATAACATAGTCATTTGATTATTTGAAGAAGCTTAATTACTTGCAATCCACTATTAGTTACTCAATTTATTTTCAACCATTAAAGGTAGAAGGAACTTACTCTTGTACTCCTTCCTTTCCATATTTATCATATGCTTCACGCTTGTTAGGGTCACTTAAAACCTGGTAAGCTTCACCAAGTACCTGCATATAGATACTAGACTGAGAAAAGTATACTAAGGAATACCAAAGCAAGCTAAAGGATTAGAGAGATCCAAATTATAAATATTTCAACGTATAATACTCCTAAGTTAGCAACAACCACGACAAGGCATAGGGAAAAACTGATGAAGATATTGAAACATGCTGGAGAACTTTTAAGGAGTAACCATTTGAATAGAGTTAACTATTTGTATCTCTTCCAGATAGGAATAAATCTTCTATTAGTAGGAATTAAGAAAGAGAAAAATTATAAAAATTATTAATGAAAGCTCAGTAAACTTCTTCAGTAGTCAGTACCATGAAGCCAAAAACTCTGGTTCTTAGTAACTTACCTGAAACTTTTCTGCAGCCGTAGGATCTCCAGGATTTTTATCAGGGTGAACAATTCTTGCCTGCAAAAAAGAAGAGAAAGAGGGGTAAGAGAGATTAAAACAACACACAAGATATAATATCTCAAGGTATTCTCAACTCTGAAAAAGAAAAAAAGTAAAAAGGTATTCTCAACACACAGAAGAAACCCACACTTTCTTACATTTTTCGCCCTTAAAATTTCACATAAATTTCAGCTTAAAAAGTTCAAAAAAGAAAAACATCTCTACATAAAGCGAGGTACATATTAGATCCATGAATAAGGCAACACTGCAAATTCGGTTTTCCAAAAAACAAAATTCCCAACATAAAACGCTTCAAATGAAACGAATAATCAAAGCAGGTTCATAACGGGTAAGATAGTAACTGTTCCATTAAAAAAAGTGATGACAGATTTAAAAACAGATCAGGTAATTTAATAACAAGATCACAAAAATGAAAGTTAATAATGTCAGATTAATTAATTAAGTAATGAATTACCTTGATATAATAGGCCTTCTTGATATCTGCGGCAGATGCATCAACGTTGACACCTAATGTGTCGTAGTAGGTGGTTTCCTTCACCATTGCGATTCAGAGCTCCTTAAAGATCAAGCAAATTGAAGATTAAATAGAAAAATCCTTATTCTCAGATTTTCTTTTATAACCACCCCAATAGAACAATTCACAACGAAGTTTTCGACTAAAAGAAATTGAGAGAGAGAGAGAGAGAGATTCGGGTGAATCCGTGTGGCAGATGACACGGTGTCGACCTGAAAAGGATGATGACGTGTTTTTAACTTTTTATTCCCGCATCAATGGTCATCAAAGAAAATAATTGTGATTACAAATAAAATATTTTATCCTGTTATAGTGTTATTACATGAAAATTAAACCTAATAAATTGGTGAGTCAAAAGTTGATGAGCTTAATTGTAATAAAGTGTGAGTTTAATTTTTTTAGTGTAAAATGTTTTATATAGTTATAGTTATAGTTATATAGATATAATCGTTTGAGAAAATGATAAATTTATCTGATTTTTTTATTTGTGAATATTTAAATTTTTAAAAATTTAAAAATATATTTAAAATTTTTATTTTTTTAAAATTTAAACACATTAATTTTAGAGGCTAATTTGTCTTATTCTAAAATTTTTCACGTATATATCCATAATTTTGTATTAATCAAATCAGTACAACAAGAATTATATTTAATTCTTTTGTTAGATTTACATACTCAAATAAAATAAGAAATTATAATACGTTCAAGATTTTAAATGTACTTTTAAATCATTCAAGATTTAGATATCTGAGAAATAAAATATTAAAAATTTATTTGTCATTTTCTCTATTTATTTTTCAGATAATTATTGATACAATAAATAAAAATTAATTATTTTTATAAATATAATATTACATGATTAGTTACATATATAATGCTATTTGAAAATTAAATTCATAAATTATTCGTGTAAATTTTTTTTTATCAATGTTCATACTTATCAATTTATCAAATAGAGATAAAATAGTATTTAAAAAAACTTATTGTTAGACAATAATAACTTTAAAAAATGTGAACGATAAATAAATAATTTAAAATAGTAACATTTGATAAAAATAACTCTCTATTAAGTAATTTCATTTAGGTGGACAAAAAATACTAAGTTGACAAATAGACTTAATAAAATGATTAGTGGTACAATTTTTTTTTCCTTCTCTCTTCTTCCTAAATCTATCTTTTTCTTTTATTTTTTTTTCTTTCAAAAGAGACACAAAGACAAAACAATATATACACATTTTTCTCCACCTCTTTTATTGGTGTAAGAACTGTTGAATTTAAAACTAAACAATAAATTAATTGATAATGACTAAATATTATTATTGAGTTAAAAATTTAAGTGTGTGTGATTAATTTGTTTAATTATGCAGAAAATTAATATAAAACAAACTGGCTCAACAATTAGTTTCAAGCCCAATCATAAGCTAACAAAGCTCAACATTGGTTTAAATCTAATAAGCATTCATATCATCATGTTTAATCCAAAGAATGAGTGATCCAAAAAGCATTCATATCATCATGTTTAATCCAAAGAATGAGTGATCCAAAAATAAGCAAATAGCCCAACTACTAATTCAAGTCCATTCACTCATTTGGTTGCTAACTAAACAATAGAACTTCGTCCCCAGGGAGACAAACAACCTGGCGCACACTGCAGCGAAATTGGAGTCGGACGGAAAATTGAGGAGAAATTGGAGTAGATTACTTCCAAGTGAGCTGCGGGAGATACTACGGGATGAGACTCCTCAGACAAACAGATTGGATTTTTATCCCTCTGCAGAACTGGTGAGATATAATTCAAGGCTAGAGCAGCAGAGAAGCAGGAACGACCACAATCATCCCCATGAACAACTTACATCAGAAATTAAGGTGGCAGACATGAACATCCCCGAGCAAACTATCCCTGTTCCAACTTTAGCAAGTAGCTCCATGACACAAAGCAGTACACCCAGAGGAACCGAATCCGATAAGGAAGAGGGAGAAGCGCGTGCGAAGCTTTCCTCCTATTACAGGGTCAATGGCGCGGGACCGCAGCAACCTTAGGAGTCTCCAACGGTGGCTTCAGATTACAAGTAAAGGAGGATATCATAGACTTTCATCTGGAGCTATGGATAGTACCAAGTCAAGCCATGTCTCGCCGATAGGAAAAAGTGAACTTCCCTTTCTCAGACCCAAGAAAATTCTCTCAGCCCAGTGTAGTTGATCTCTTCCCAAACTGGGTTTCGTAGTACCAACATCCAAGGACTAGGAGTAGATAAAACAATCTTCACTGAAGTTCCGATTGACAGTGTCAGCGACGAAGGTTTCGATACAGTTAAATTAGTTCTAATTTTAGTACTTGTGGTGGGAGCCTATTCCGTCGACAGGGCATCAGGTGCCAACATTATGGCCATTAAGATAAGAAAGATTGTGATAGGCAGTTGCAGCATGTATAGGATTCTAGTTTTTTGGATAAATCCAAGTATTGGGAGGGAGAGAGAATACGCTCTACTGTTTTGAATTTTATTGGAGTTTTTTTTGGGTAGGGCCTGTTTCAGGCCTTCTCCATGACCAAAAAAAAAAAAACAATAGAACTCCGTGGCCGAGGCATTGCACCAATGGCCAATATGTTGGCCTCACAGAAGCCACATCCCATATTCGAATCCCAGCTATGACTGGATAGTAATGGAACTTTTAATGTGTGTAGGTGAGTGTATGAGTATGTATGACTAAGAAAAAAATAATGGAACTCTATTTTCATCAGCTAAATCAAAGTATAAAAAGTGAGTTACTAATTTCAATAAAAAAAAAGTCAAAGAAACTAGGGTTAAAAGTAAAAATCACATTTGAAGGCTCATTAGATAAATTTTTTTATTTTTATGCAACATTAAAGTTAAAATCTCCTCTCTACATACATCGAATCAAAAAGCTCAAGGATTTAGAGGTTATGGCGCTTTTGCAAGAAATTAATGGTAAAAAAAATTACTTTGGGTCAAAACACAAATGAAAGGATCATATTTAAGAAGTAAGATGAAAAAAGATAAAAGAGAAGATATAAGGTATTACTTCTACTCTATTTCTCTTCTGTGATGTCGTTGCCACTGCTGATATTGGAAAAGAAGAAGTTAAATATGTGCAAGCCAAGCTTTGAGTTTTGGAAGCTTTACTCTTCTACTAAAGGGATAAATGGCCAAGGATTAAGGCAAGAAGTGAGAGTATAAAGTTTGGATTTTCGTAGCTTACAGAACTATTATCTTTTTCTTCTTTATGGTTCTCATTGAATATTCCATTTTCTTAGTTTAATCTTTCTTTGTTTTAATGGAGAAAGACAATACAGTGAAGAATGTATGAAAAAAGTATTTGAGTAGAAAAAGATAGAATTAGACTTGGAGAAAAGCCAATATTTATTTCAGAATTCTTTGTATATTTTTCTGTTTTATTTTTATGATCTTAAAGAAATTTTCTTGCAAGTTGGGTAAGCACTTTGCAGTTGAAATCTAGGGAGTGAACTGTAATATCTCGCATTTTTTAAAATTTAAAGAGGAATAAGTTGTGATTTTATCTTATTAAGTTTAAACTTTATAACTTTAGAAATTATTCTATTAGAGATAATTGCGTTCTAAATCAATTAAAATTCTTAATTGTAATTTTATTATAATTGAATATTTTGTATAATTTTAATAATCCAAAAATAAAAAAGAATTGTATAGTTTAATTTAAGTAACTCCTATTATAAACAGGTTGCGACTTATTTTACTTTGAACTCTTTATTTTTATAGACTAATTTATTAAGAGTAATTAAATTAGTTTTATTAATATTTGGAGTTAAATTAATTTATGCTTAAATATGTTGTAATAAGATCAATTAGGTGGATGCCTATTTATGATGGACAGTTGAGTATTTTCAAGAAAAATACATTTAATAGGATTTGAAAAGAAAAACCTTATACATGTATAAATAGGAGGTTAAGCTTCTATTAATTACACACACAAGCAATAAAACAAAATATTATTCTCTCTTGTACAAATTCTCTTTCTTTTATTTTTCTATTACAGTGAGATAATAATTATGGTAAATATTACCATTAGAGTTATTTATTTACGTTTCTTTATTTTATATCTATTTTATCTTTTCAATTTATTTTTACAATAAAATATAATTTTTTATTATAATTAATTATTTTATACAAATTAAAATTAAAATTTTGATAATAGAAACTTAATGAAAAGTTATATCAATAATCCAAATAATTGATATTTTTAGATTAAACGGTATTTTATAAAATATAATTAATATATTTATTTTATAATTTAAATTAAAAATAATGATTAAAATCATTAATAAATAAAAAAATTATATGCATTTTAAAATTAATTTTTATAATGTTATATTTAAATCGTAAATTATTATATTATTCGTATGTAATTTACTCTAGTCCTAAAGATTCCTAATTTTAACCCTAATATCACAAT
>NC_029779.3:42765133-42776394 GCF_000817695.3 Arachis duranensis | reverse complement strand
AACCCGCCAACCGCATCGCCGCCGTTTGTCCTCATCGCTGCCAGGGCCGTCGCTAGGGAGCTCGCGCGAGTTGGACGGGCTGTCTTCTCGCACCGTCGCCGCCACCGTCGAGCCTTGTCGTCGTCACGCAAGACGCCACCACTGCCGTCAATCGAAGCTGCCACTGCTGTCGTTAGGGCACGTTGTTGCTGCTGTTGGGTTCGCCGCAGGGAGGAGTCCGAGCAAGGAAAGGAAGAAGGTGGCAATGGAGACCTCTGCTGCTGTTACTATCGGTGTTCTAGAGCTCGCAGTTACTGCCGTTGTTGGTGATGAACCAGGTTGTGTCCTTGCTGCTGATTGATTGTAGTGGGAGATGTTCTTGGTAAGTTCATGGGTAAGACCGCCTTGATTCTTCTCGGTGCCATTTTATTTACGCAGCCAGTTTTGATCCGTTTAATTTACCAGAGTCATTATTGTCATTGTGCGGCGCTGCCGCCCTTGTTTGGAACTACTGAATGTTGTTGCCGCGGGATTGCGTTGGAATTGTCACTGCTGCTGTGAGTTTAGACTAAATGGAATTGTTACGTTAAACTCTGCGATTACAACATCGAAGTATGGGCGCCTTTCTTAAACTTGTTTTACTTTTCAGAGTTGTTATAAATTGATATTAATGCGTAAAGTATAATTTTGTGATTTTGTGAGTCTTATGAATTGAATTGGAGTTGTTTTGGATGAATGAGATTGTTTGATTGATTGATTGATCGATTGAGAAAGTTGAATATTTTGATTAGTTGGATGATGTTGTTGAAGTGGTTTTTCTTAAATTACCGGAAGAGATTTAATATTGGTATTTAGTTTAATTTTGGAAATTATTTGATTTTAGAAAGGATTTAATATTAAAATTTGATTTGATATTGAACCCGATTTATATCGGAATTTGATTTAAAAACAAATTTAGAAAGGACTTGATATTTGGAAATGGTTTGTTTATTGAGAATGATTTGATATTTTGGAAATGATTAAAAAAGGGTTTGAGGAATGGTTTGGTTTGAAACTGCTTGAGATGACCGAGAATTCTAAATTATTGATTGATGCTGTTGAAGTTGGTTTAAATTGGGATTTATGAGATTGGTTGATTGAATTCTAGATTTTGTTGATTTCCTTGAGTTGAGTGCTGTTGTTGTGATAATCGTTATTAGAAGTGATTTGAATGATTGACAAGCATTTGGTTTGGTTTGTTTGAGACTGGCAAAGTCCAAGTTTTAGGAGAAGTGTCGTCAAAATTTCTATAAAATCCGAGACTTTATTTGAAACTAGTAAGTTATTACGGGAATATAAATTTTTTAAAACTACGGTCTATTTTATTCTATTCTGACAATATAGATTATACATGACACAAAAGATTTATAACATCAAACTACTTTTACAAAAAATGTCGTAGGTTGACAAAAGTCTCTAGCTAAGAAGACCAAGATATCTGTAGATAAAAAATTAAATAATAAGATTTTAAGTTATTATTTTTATATGAAAAGGTCTAATTTTTTATTGGTAATTAATTTTAACATTCGTTATCTAAAATTTAAAACAATTTAACGTGTATACTTTTACATTTAATTAAGTGTTAAGTCTGTTGCACAAATAAAAATAATTAATTTTTATACTTGCTA
Organism: Arachis duranensis; assembly: GCF_000817695.3. Classification (NCBI taxonomy): domain Eukaryota; kingdom Viridiplantae; phylum Streptophyta; class Magnoliopsida; order Fabales; family Fabaceae; genus Arachis; species Arachis duranensis. Next base: position 42,774,748 of record NC_029779.3, on the reverse strand, counting down.
TTTAAAAATAAATTTTTTTCTCTCTATGTATATAATAATATAATTAGATATTAGCATAAAAAAATTATACTAATAGTTATAAAATTAACTTAAAATTAATTTTCTTAAAACAATTGAATCTTGATTCTAACTTTTAATTATAACATTAGTATTTTTTCCAAATTATATGTAATAAATAATTGAAAGAAGAGAAATGAAAATATAGATTAGAAAGAGAAACGGTAAAAATTTAAAACTAAACAAAAACTAAAAAACTATGTATATAATAATAATATTTTTTATTTGAATTATATTATTTTGTTAATTTTATTTTCTATAGAACAGAAAGATAAAAAAAATAGAGAATGAGAGAAAAGAGGGATAAAGATAAAGATGAAGAATGAGAGTGAAAGTAAGAGTTTGTAAATTTTGGAAGAAAAAAATTTATTTTAATTGTAAAAAAATATCGGATGACATATTTTGATTTGTCAAATTACTAATATAAAATATAAATTATATATAGAGTAAAAATAATAGAGAGAAATAGAAAAATAGAGAGAGGTAGATGGGCGAATTTAAAAAGGAAGTTTATTAATTTAAGAAAAATATTTTCTCTCAATTTTAATAAGAGAGTATCATGTGACACATTTGATTATTAAATTAGATAGTAATATATGATACATAATATAAGTATATTTCAATTTCAATTTTAATATTTCAATTTTAATTTTAATTCAATTAAAGAATGTCATGTTGCACATTTTGATTGTCAAATTAGTAATTAGTCATTGATATTGATAATGATATATAAAATTGATAAAGTGGTTGAAGGAATGAGATAAATAGAGAAAGAAAGAGGGAGGAGGAGAAAACTCTTTAATTTTGGAGGGAAAGATTTAATTTCAATTGCAATGAGGGAGTGATATGTGATACATTTTGGTTTTAAAATTAGTAAGGAGGAGGAAAGAATTCTTTAATTTTGGAGGGAATACAATGAGAGAGTGACATGAGGCATATTTTGGTTGTAAAATTTGTAAGGAGAAGAGAATTTCTTAAGTTTGGAGGGAAAGATTAGATTCCAATTGGAATGAGAAAGTGACATATGTATAAAATGCATTGTAAATTCATCAAGTCTATCCCTATTTTGTCTTTTTGGAAAATTCTATGGTGTGAACTGTGAATTGAATAAAATGTCCACAGTACGGATCATGTGTGGTCTGCTTCCTTGGATAGCAATTCTTGTTTTGCTTGATCAATTTTCATTTGGCCAACCCAAGCTGAATTTTATATGCAAACTTTTCTGTTTCATTTTTTTGTTAAATGACTTTTCTTCTGTATTTATCATTTTTGTTTATTTCTCTTTGGATCTTCTGTTTTGCCTTAACCATGATAACATACCTATTTAATAATCAGAAGTATTTTTTTCTTTAGTGATGAGAGGTTGTTGATTTTTTCTTTTTCCTGGGAAAAGAATAATGAATGAGATTGAAGGAAGCACATTTGTGGGGAAGTTGATAAGAGTATTTATAGGTAGAGGCTTGTGTCTCAAGCTGTTAATTAGAAGATTGCCAGACAGGTTTCTTTCTCTAGAGATTTCAGCTTCCTTGAAAGCCGTTATTTGTTGTTTTTCTTTTATCATTCTATAACATGAAGTCTGAAGCTGGCAAAACAGGTTATCAAATCATGATAAAGCCAACCCATGGAGGGGGAGGATAGGGATATATTCTTATACAAGTTGTTACATTTTGTAGTTCTTGATGCAGGGGTATGGTACCTACCTATCTTTCTTTTGAAGTCGATTTACTTTATGTGCTGGATGTATTTGCCCTGTTTATAAAATGTGTTGCCTTAAGCAGTTAGTCTAATTCAATTTGGCTTTTTCACCGTAACCTATGATTCTCAAAATGATTGTGTTAGTTGTAAATAACTGCTCGCATGATATAATTGTGATACCATGAACCTTAATCACCTCATTTCTTTTCTTCCTGATAATTGCGATAGCTGAATACGTATCATAAATGAGAATGTGCAACCACTCTCGAATGCTTTCTGCATTTTAAAAGTTAAGTTTAGTGTAAGAATTACAAAGAGTATTTTATGGTGAAAATAGATGAGAAATAGATAGGTGATAACCCAGTGTTCATACTTGCATTCAATGTTACAGATGCTTCTCCGACGAACTACCACCCTCATCAACAACCACCGCCTCCTTACAACAATCGCCACAACAGGCAACAACCCCATTACTCCGGTGAACCAGGACCAGCTCCGCCGAGTCTGCACTATCTTGTATCAGCAACAAAACATGCCCGAGTCACGCCTCAACTCGAAACTCGCCTCCACTGAGTTCCAACTCACCCACGAGTTCTTCCTTCAAGTTTGCAACACCTTCCCCTATTCATGGAGACCTGTTTACCGCTTCTTCCAATACACACAGCAACAAAACCCCACTTTCCCTCACACCATTGTGTCCTTCAACAAGATGCTCGACGTAATTGGAAAGTCTCGTAACATTGACCTCTTTTGGAGCCTTCTTTCTGATATGGCACGACGGTGTTTTGTTAACGATAAGACCTTCATTATAGCCCTCAAGACTTTGGGTGGTGCTAGGGAATTGAAGAAATGTGTTGAGGTATTCCACTTGATGAATGAAAATGGGTTTGGCTACAATCTGGAGACACTAAACAAGGTTGTTGGAGCAATGTGTGGTTGCAAGCTTGTTGATGAGGCTAAGCATGTTGTCTTGAAGTTGAGGGATTTGGTTACCCCTGATGCAGTTACTTATAGGATCTTGATTCAGGGTTATTGTGATAAGGGTGAATTGATTGAGGCTTCAAAGGTTTGGAATTTGATGATGGATGATGGGGTTAGGCCTCAGTTGGAAGCTTATGAGAAAATGATGGAGATTTTTTTCAAGAAGGATATGTGTGGCGAGGCGTTGAAGCTCTTCCGGACAATAAGGTTTAAGAGGATGGACGAGCTCCGGGATTCGAGTTATAAGTTGGTGATCAAATGGTTGTGTAGGAAAGGGATGATGTGTGATGCACAAGAGGTGTTTGATGAAATGCGTAGTCGAGGGATTCAAGTTGATAACTTGACTCTGGGATCTGTGGTTTACGGACTTGTCTCAAGACATAGGGTTAGGGAGGCTTATCAGGTTGCGAAGGAGATTGATTCACCGGATATAAGTGTATATCATGGATTGATCAAAGGGCTTGTGAGGTTGAGGCGGGCCAGAGAGGCGACTGAAGTGTTTAGGGAAATGATTAGGAGAGGTTGTGAACCAACAATGCATACCTATATAATGTTGTTGCAAGGGCATTTGGGGAGGAGAGGTAGGAAGGGGTCTGATCCACTTATCAATTTTGACACTATCTTTGTTGGTGGTTTGGTGAAGGTGGGAAAATCGAAAGAAGCTGGAAAGTATGTGGAGAGGGTGATGAACAGAGGGCTTGAGGTGCCAAGGTTTGATTACAATAAATTCTTGCACCACTTTTCAAATGAGGAAGGTGTGGTTATGTTTGAGGAGATGGGGACGAAGTTGAGAGAGGTCGGTTTGGTTGACTTGGCAGACATATTTGAGAGATATGGACAAAAGATGGCTACTAGGGATAGGAGAAGGAACAGATTTCCAATATCAGAAGACACTAAGGATGTGTAAATCTAATTGTTAAACAAATTGGCAAATGAATGAAAACTGGAAAATATTGTGTGTACATCCAGCACTGTGATACAGTGCCATCTTACTCTCCATCCAGCATTGGTAATTGGTATATAGCATAGCCCTTTAAATTATATATCTGTATTATAATTGTGTTTCAGAGTTATTGACAAACTACTACTTTCTTTTTCTCTTAAATTATCTGCACCTCTCTATGAACCCATAATTTAGAAGTAATCATTCAAGGAAAAGTTTGTGCAATTACTGCTTCTAAGGTAATGAACTGTTATTATTCTCTTGAGCAATATATTTGTTTCTGTTGTTGCCCATTTATTACAGATGCTTTCAACTTGTTATCTTCTCTTCATAATCACAATTACAGTATGTTGGCAGTTTTTTTTTTTTTAACTCTGGAGTATGAGCTAATGAATCATTATTTTTTTCTGCATGTTTGATTCCTCTAAATCTAACAACTTGAAAGTGAACACATTAAAAAATGGAAAATTGTCTAAGTTGAATCTATTTCTAGATTAAGAGAATGCAATTGACACATTAAGACTTAGTTTCATGAAAGGGTGCATAGTGCTCACTGCTCCTTGTCCTAGTATGTGTTAAGATTATCTTTATGCATGTTCCATTATTCCATTCTATTCTGTCTGGGTGTTTAACATATACATAGCTTTAATGAGGACTTCTCTACAGAAAATAAAAAGACGATTATTGGCATCTTACGTTGGTTTTGTGAACTGAAAAAGTGTGCTGTCTGGAGCATTTTGCAAGCTTTCTATTTTAAAATGTGCTGTGGTATAGACATCTTGGATCTCATATGGGCTTGTCTGAAGATACAGAATTTGGTTTTCTTTGTACCATTGATTTGCTGCATACTTGCATGAAGACTCAACTAAGTTGCTTGGAATGAGTGGCTTATCTATGCTTCCTTTGAAACTGTCATCAAACAAAGAATGTTATGAGGCAAAAGTCGGTTCAACTCCTTGTCATGTATAATTTGCCGTGTAATTCAAGCTTATAGAAGATGGCTGAGATCAAACCTTAGATTGTTATTGGTTTTGTCATCAAGAATGTGCAAAATTGTGATTCACACATTCTTGTACAAATGATTGAAATGACAAAAGGACAATCATGCAACACATTTGGCAAAATCAGAGTGGAGCAAGGATAATTCATCAACGGTCATGAGAGAAGATTCTCCTGCGTCGTCTCAATTTTGGAAAATTGGCATTCACCATGATCTTGAAGCTTTAAGGATAGGTTGGTGATTTTGGACTCCTAGAACTGCAATCAAAGCTCGGAAGTGAGGTAGGGATTTAAATTAAAAATTGTTTAGTTTTTTTGCCAAAAAATCAAAGGACCTCAACTTGCCAAAATTGATGAAATTGAATGTGAGTTATGATGTTGGTGATGACCTGATGGAATATGAGTTGTTCGAATCATGCGTAGATACTTTTTTTTTTCTTTCCTTCTGCAACCAAAATAAGTCTTAAGACTTGTGAGCAACGAAAGAAGTTAGTGTCTAGATTTAATTTCAAAATTGTTTCTGGGGTCTAAGCTAAGAGAGTATGTAGGCTTCATCTTTATTTTTGAAAACAGTTTTCAGATCCTTAAAGAATAAAACAAGCAGCAATAAGGAGATAAGAGTTTATATTCAACTAATACTTGCTTACCTCTAGGTCTTAACATAGAGGGAAAATTTCAAATATTTATAAGATATTATTTCTTTCAGTCTCAAGCTTGATTAAGTGAAGTGTTACTTTTATGGTTATATTATGTCCTAATGTTCTTAAGGATTTCTAAATGCAAGAAAAAGAAAACTAAAGTTATTATGATTCATAAACTTTGAAGAACAAGTCTATGAATTGATCTAGAGAAGTTTCACCAAGTTACCTTATTTCTAAGAGTTACAGAAACCTCTAAATATTCTAAATAATCGATTAAGCTTTTTTTTTTAACATGAATCAAGTTAAGAAAACAACCGGAAAAATACATATAAACTTGTACAGTGTATATTTAACAAAATATATTAGACTCTTCTATTTCCCTAATTCTTCATCAAATGGACAGCAAATTGGGCTAGAATTTTATTCTGAGATCCTTCCTCTTGCAAGCTTTCAGTTGCAACGTTCTTTAAACTTTGCATCCTTCTCCTAATTTCCCTATATTCTTCATCCTCCATCAGCCTTCTTATAACGCAAGCAACTTCCTCTCTTTCCACTAAACCATTTTCATTAGCCTTTACCCTTAGTGCCACTTTGAGATCCTCAGAAAGAAAAATTGCACTCATTTTTTGTTCCGCAAATAGAGGCCAAGCTATTAATGGAACCCCATTCATGACACCCTCAAGTACCGAGTTCCATCCACAATGTGTTAAAAACCCACCAATTGCATGGTGATTAAGAATTTGAGCTTGAGGTGCCCATAAAGGAACCACCAAACCTTGTTTCTTGGTCCTATCCAAGAACCCAGATGGTAAGAACCGTAAAGGGTCTCCACCATTATTGTTATTACCACTAAGGTAAGAAGCATTTGCTGATTCACTTGGTGCTCTTATAACCCACAAGAATTTTTTGCCACTAAGCTCCAAACCCATGGCAAGCTCATTCAATTGGTCTTGTGATAATGTCCCACCACTTCCAAAGCACACATAAATAACAGAATTTGGTACATGATTGTCCAGCCATGTTAAACATTGATCAAACTTTGTTTCATTACCTGAACCGTTTTGTATAATGGGTCCAACCGGATAAACCATTGGATAGCCTCTTCCTTCCTCTGTCAATTCTCTTATAGGCCCTGGTTCAATTTCTCTAAAACTATTCACTAGGATCCCATCAGCGAAACGTAGTTGTTTGCATCGTTGAAGAAAATTTCTATATAGTTCGCTGTTTCGATCTTGCACCGGGTTTGGAAGATCTCTACCGGGGACAGGCACGCAACCGGGTATTCGAACCGGCTCTGATATCTCTTTGAACTCCCCTGTTACATTTTTGTTTTGAAAGAAGAGATCAACACAATAAAATGGAACTTATTATAAGGTAGGGTAAAGTATTATTTTGGTTTACAACATTTGGGTCGAATTCTAATTTAATTTTTAATGTTTCAAACGTTTTATTTCAGTCCTAACAATTTTTAAACCTCCTATTTCAATTGATCACTAATATAAAAAATTTTCTTTTGATTTTGAAGAAGTGATGATTATTTGTTAGGATTTCGAATTTTGTTAAAAAATGGAGGAAAGCAGTGTTATAAGAAAGTTTTTATTATATTTTTTTAACACATGAAAGAATATAGAATTTTTTATTTTTAATATTGGAGTGGTAGTGGTATTTTTCTTAAATGTAGATTATTGGGTGTTATACTTAAATGTGGGATCGTTTAACTAGAGAAGCAGAAATCGAACTGTCCGATGTTTTAGAGGTACACAAATCGGACCGTTCGATTTCTAGAGGTAAAGAAATTGGACCGTCCAATTTCTGAGAGGTACACAAATCGGTCCCAGGGATTTGTGTTAAAAAAAATTAAAAAATTTTAAGTACAGAAATCGGACCCAAGAATTTGTGTATTTCCAAAGTTTTGAAAAATACCACAAATTATAATGTTAAAGTATATCACCACTTTTATTTCCATAATAAAAAAATTAGCCAAAAATATATGACTTCATAAGTAACGTTATTAGTGTCCACGTTATTCATTTTGTTAACTTAGGATCAACTTTAAGATAGGATCATATTAAATCTATTTAAAATTATTTAAGACAGAAATAAAACATTTAAAAGAATTTGTCCCAAACGGTTAAGGACCAAAATAAGACTTACCTGAAACATAAACAACCACACAAAATAAAGACATATTCACCTATTACAGTGTCATCCAGTTTTGGTAGAAAGAAGCAAAAGGAGAGTGTCATAGCTGTTGAGGGACAGTAAACAAAAGACAACAAGTTCATTTCCTTTGCAAGAATAAGTGCATCGATTCCAAAAAGGTCAGCAACAATTGCAACAAGCCTAGAGGTGGAAGTCAACGACATCAAAGCATGGCGAATGGATGGCACAGAACGAGAGACGGCGATTTGAGCGGTGAGTGCTATTGGAGCCTCTTGTGGTAGCTCTTGGTCGTGGATTGGGGGAAGGAATGTGTAGTTTATGGTTGAAGGGAGTGATTGAAGGATGGCTTTGGAGGCTTCTGAAGGAGAGCCGTTATTGGCAATTGTGGGAATAAGAAGTGTGACATGGATGCCATTTGGGAGCTTCACAATTCTTTTTGCAAACTCAAGGATTGAAGCAACATGGCTGAAACCTGGACTTGGAATAACAACTACCCGGGTTGGCTTCTCCATCTCATTCATTTATGCTTTTCGATGTTCGAACTTGGAAGGACATATTTATAAGGAAAAATTCTCGGCCTTTTGCTTATCCAAGTTTATAGGGCTACACAAGAATAACTTTAAACAAAGATTTTATTTTTGATACAATGACAATAAAAGATTTATTTAGTTATGATCATTTACTTGGTCAATATTAAAAATAGCTATATTTATTAATATAGTGTTACGTAATTAAATATACATATAAAATTATTTTATGTTGAGAGTATATTAAAATTAAATTATTTAATTAAATTCACATGTTTATATAAGTTTTTAAAGTGTATTCAAAAAATAATTATTTTATTTATGTGATAATACAAAATTAATTGTCTAACACAAAAATTAAATTATTTTGCTATAAGTTTTAGATAAATTGTATAGTCTTTTATTGCACATTAAATTATTCTCGCAGTGCCGTCGACTAACTTATTGTCGCGGATCACCCTACATCTAGTCGTCCTCCTCCTCTCCGAGTCAAACCCACTAAAACAGTAACATTAATACTGTTGTCGACCAGCACGGCGCCCTCCTCTTCACGAACGCAATGCTTTTTTGCGGTGCATTTCTGTTTTTATTTTTTTAAATTTTTTTCGAATGTTTTTTTCGAGTAAATGAATGTTTTTTCTTTTACAGAATTTTAGATGTTTTTTTATAATTTTTTTATATAAGTTACTAGATGTTTTTTTTTCTTAAGTTTTGAAATGTTTTCTTTTGGATACATTTTTTTTTTGACAAATGTTTCTTTTATCGAGTTTTAAATGTTTTTTTTTTTGAGAAAATTAATGACTTTTTTTTACGTAAATTACTGGATGTCTTTTTTTTTTAGATTTTAGAATATTTTTCTTTCAAGTGCGATGCACTTTTTTTAAAATTTAAAGAGTTTGCTAAGTTTATTAGTATCTTAATCAATTACCTAGTGGTACCGATATTAAAAACTTTATTTTAGAGCTTTCCATTCAAACTGACGACAGGGTCATAGGATTAAAGGTGATCATTTCCCGTTATTTATTTCATGAAATTTGCGAGCTAGGACTTAGGAGATCCTGTTGGAATAAATTAATTTTCAATAATCCAGATCATCCATATTGAATCACCAAAAATAACATAATGCGGAAGCGTACCTGAATTCATAAACATGAATTATGATTGGAAGATTTTGGATCTTGTGGTTCTTTCGATCTTTCTCAACCAAAGCCTTCTGTATTCCTAGGAGGCTGAACTGCAACTCTTTTGATGGGAAAAGAGCAACAAAGGCGGCTTTGGTATACTGGGGACCGAAACCCTGAAGGTCTATTTATATTTGAGCATGACACCCATTAAACCCTTAAGCCCAAATAAAATAGTATCTAAAGCCCAAAAGATAATATATCTAAAATCCAAAAAGATAATTATCTAAGGAACAAAAGATAATATCCGGTTTTATTCTCATTTAATTCCAAATCAAAAGTAATAATGACTTACTCAATTAGCATTTATAACAATAAATGAGATCATCATTATATAAGTCATTTAATTTGAAATAGCATCATTTGTGATTATAATTGATATATGTATTGCCCACAAATAAGTTAGGAAATTAAATAATTTCCTAACA
>NC_029779.3:42738855-42763354 GCF_000817695.3 Arachis duranensis | reverse complement strand
GTGAGCGCTCAGCGTAACCAACAAAGTAGCAACTAATTGTCCTTGAGTCCAATTTTCTTTCATGCGGCCTATAAGGTCGCGCCTCAGCTGGACATCCCCAAATATGCAGATGCTTTATACTGGACCTTTTTCCAGTCCAAATTTCATATGGGGTTTTGTTAATTGCTTTGCTTGGCACCCTATTAAGGATGTACACTGCGGTCTTTAATGCTTCTCTCTAGAGTGATTCAGGTAAGGAAGAATGACTAATCATACTTCTCACCATGTCCTTAAGAGTTCGGTTCCTTCGCTCTGCAACACCCTTCATGCTAGGTTTGCCTGGCATGGTGTATTGCGGAACAATACCACACTCCTCTAGGAAAAGAGCAAAAGGCCCGGGACGTTGCTCACCTGAACCGTCATATCTTCCGTAGTATTCACTACCACGATCAGATTTGACAGCTTTAATTTTCTTTCCAAGTTGAAGTTCAACTTCAGCTTTGAAAGACTTGAAAACATCCAAGGCTTGGGACTTTTCATGAATTAAATATAGATACCCATAACGAGAGTAATCATCTATGAACGTAATAAAGTACCGTTGTCCATTTCAAGAGACAGTAGAGAATGGGCCACATATATCGGTATGTATTAGTTCTAAGACATCTTTAGCTCTCTCGGCACCTAATTTCCTTTCGTTTGTCCTTTTCCCCCTTTATGCACTCAATGCAGACTTCAAAGTCCGCCAATTTTAGGGGTCCAAGAATTCCATCTGACACAAACCTCTGAATTCTCTGTTTAGAGATGTGACCTAGGCGTTTGTGCCATAATGATGCCGAATTCTCATTTAGTTTTTTTTTTTATACCCGTTTGCAGTATTTATTATTTTAAGTCAAGCCTATATAGATTATCCACCAAATGACCAGAATAAATATTATTCGAATTATAAAAGAGACTAACTTTATTGTCTCCGAACGAACAAAAATAACCTGATTTGTCCAAACGAGAAACAGAAACCAAATTTCGTCTAAATGACGGTACATAAAATGTCTCTAATAAATCCAAATAAAATCCACTCGTGGAACATAATCTAAAGGTTCCTATAGCTTCGACTGCAACTATATTGCCGTCTGCCACGTAGATGTATCTTTTAGCATCACTTGGCGGTCGACTCCACAGGCAACTCCACAGGCAACCCTGCATAGTGACACTTACATGAGTAGTAGCAGCAGAATCTACCCACCAAGTATCAACATACATGAGTAGTAGCAGCAGGATCTACCCATCAAGTATCAACAGGTGCATAACTTAAACTAGTCTCAGAACAAACGAAAGTAAGAATCATACCCTTCTTTACACGTGAAGTAGCATATTTTGTACAATCATTCTTCGTGTGTTCCACCTTCTTATAGAAGAAACAGGTTGAAACTTGATCCTGTTTCTTAGCCTTTTTCTGCTGAGAAGGCGCATCCGCAGTAGTATCACGCTTTCTTTTATACTGAGAAGATAAAGTCATGTGAGCACTGAATTTCTTAGTAAAGAATTTCTCAACATCCTTTAGGAACTGTTTGGCATCTTTATCCTCAGTAATTGAGCCCGGTAGTAAACATTAAATAATGGGAAAAATCGATATTGAGATATCTAGAACAACATTAATTTTCAATCTTTGGATAGAAAAATTAACTGTAAGTGATACTCTCATTGCAGTAATCAAATATTGTCAAAATTCCTGTCACACATTAAGCCTTTCTTTGGACCGACTTAATGCGCACATGGAAACTTAAACTTCGCAACCTATTTATTACCGCATATATTTTCTATTAATTGGCCAAACAATAACCTTCCTTTGGGCCGCATAATTAATAGAAAATAAACAGAAGTATGCAATGCTTATTATTTGGCCAAACAATAAACTTCCTTTGGGCCGATTATTGTTTGCATAAATAATAAACATTACTTTATTCTTAATTAGTTACCCAAACATGTATTTACTATCAATATGTGTATGTAATTCGGCCAAATATAGACCTTCCTTTGGGCCGACCAATATTTGCATGAATTACATAACATCATATTCCTTATGTTTTGAATAAATCAATTCTCACAAAAGAGGCTATTTTGACAGCATAATGTTCAATCAATTTATTCTAAAACCAAATCTTTATAAAAAATGGGTATAATAATTCAAATTGTTACTAGTTTTCTCGTGTAACAATTAAAAATACTTAAATTTCAAAAGGAATTAATCAATTAACTTTATACCAAATTAATGGCACATAAAATTTAAATCCTTAGACAATCCAAAAATTTATATATTTAATATATTAATCATGATTCTCCACGCAACAAAATTAAATTTGAATACCGGTATTATTATTATTTATTTATTTCAAAATTACAACAGCGCATCAGTGATTTTAACAAAAATAATAATAATAATACTACATGAAAGAATTACTAATTTTTGCAATGAATTAAAAGGGCTACGCATACAAAAAAAAATACCGTCAAAATACAGTATGCACATTTACATAGTCAAAAGGATTTTGAACAATTTCCAATTTCATCACGTAATAATGATAATCCTTATTTTATCACAAAAAAAAACTTTTGCAGGTTCATATATATGTATACAAAAAATAGTGGGTAATAATAATATAATTCAAACAAGCTTTATGCAATTCGAGATTTGCAACCAAATACATATAATCAATGTATATACATATATCGAACCAGTAAAATAAACACAAAAAATAAATATTCTCAATGATTCAAATAAGGATGGCTCTGATACCACTGGACCGAAACCCTGAAGGTCTATTTATATTTGAGCATGGCACCCATTAAACCCTTAAGCCCAAATAAAATAGTATCTAAAGCCCAAAAGATAATATATCTAAAATCCAAAAAGATAATTATCTAAGGAACAAAAGATAATATCCGGTTTTATTCTCATTTAATTCCAAATCAAAAGTAATAATGACTTATTCAATTAGCATTTATAATAATAAATGAGATCATCATTATATAAGTCATTTAATTTAAAATAGCATCATTTGTGATTATAATTGATATATGTATTGCCCACAAATAAGTTAGGAAATTAAATAATTTCCTAACAGATCCACGTATTCAAAAAATTATAATAAAAATATTATGTACTTGGTGCATTATTGCCGTGGAAGAAACATATACATAATTTGATGTAAGCTCATACGCAAGAGTTTTAATTATATTAAGAGCATACTATTAATTATTAAAGATGTATTTTTAAAAGATATAAACAAGAAAAATATTCTCAAAATGTATGAGTCATTATACACATAGTAGTGGGTACATCTAATTCAAAAAATTTTGACAACATGAGTATAGAGATAGGAAAAGTCTAGAGCAGCAGTTTTATTAAATTTTGGCCAGCATGTAACCAGCAGAAGAAGGTGAGCCATTGGATGAAATCTCACACCAATCTCACACCATCAAATCATCATTGATGGTTAGTTGATGGCTAACAATCACAAAAATTGCTGGCCCCTAACATTGCTCATAGAGATATACAAAATGTTTTATAATTATATTTTGGTATTCTAAATAAAATATATATGATTAGTATTCAAATTTTTTTAACTAAAAGTTTAAAAATTATAGTAATCTAAAATAGTAAAATATTATTTAAAAGTTCTGTGTTTTTATTTTACATTTTAAAAATATTAAATAATTTTTGTTGATAATATAATTAAATATCTCTCTTTTTATTAAGTTTTTATATATGTTATTAATTAAAAATCATTTAAAATATCATAGCAAAGAAACTTTTTTCAACTAATACGGTAGGAATTGCAATGTGCAAAGTCAAAGATAAGTTTGAAATGTAATATTAAATTAAAACAGGTTCATTAATCAAATATCATTTTAACACAAAAATTTTATATTTTTTGGGGCTCAAATTTGATAAAATAATTTTTAGATTTAATATTTATTCTGTTAATTCTTATAGTTTGATCAAATTTTTAATTAAATTTTTATAATTAATTTTTTTTTAATTGAATTCCTGTATTAAATAAAAACTTGAATTAAGTTTTTTTAATTTTTTTTTGTTAAAAAGTATAATTTTTTTGAAATATTTATTTTCGTATTTGATGTTGCAAGAATTATGAAATATTATAAAATCAAATATTTTAGGATTATCTTTTTTTCTAAAAAAATAATAACTAGTAAGAATTTACTTACCAATTTTTATCTAATATAAAAACTCAGTTACAAACTTTTAAACTTTAAAGATGTAAGCAAAAAATTAGTGAAATTATAAAGATTAACATACATGATAATTAAATATAATTTTAATATTATCCTAATATAATAGTGTCAAATTTAATAAAACAATAGATACAAATAAATATTAGGCTTCCTTTGTTTAATATTTATTTCCTGTTGACTCTTGTTAATGCATGCTTCACTTTGTTTGGCACACTAGACTCAAGAGGCTGTACCTTATGTAGCACATATAGAATTAAATATTCCGTTTTAATGCATATATTTATTTTACAATTGTTTTAAATAAAAAACAGATATAATCAAATATGAAATGTTGTTAAACAGATTTCATTGTACTGAAAGAAAATAAAACAAATTATAATGAAGAAATTCAAGATAAACTTGTAAGAATTTGAGCATTGTGGTTTTATATATTTTTAAGGAATCTTTGCCTCTTCTTGTGTTGTTTCAACATTATTATTGAAAAGAATGCTGAAATTCGAAAGGTAGTAACAGCAGTTAGTACCATGGAAGAAAAACAAGAAACAAGATAAGAGCAGAGAAGGTATAAACAATTTTGTTATTATAGCATTTAGTTTTTAATTTACACCAAAAATAAATAATAAACTACAGTTGGATAGATGGTTGGAAACATTTCTCACTTGTTAGGAGGTGTTTCTAAATTCTGACATTTGAGGCTTCAATAATTATTGAAGAGGTATTATTTAACAAATAAAGAAAACAAGGTAAGAAAGAGGAGTGAACTGCCAATCCAGTTCTTGATATTTTTTTGAATGACGATAATACAATCTCTTAAAAAAAAACAAAAATAGTTCATTTTGATTTCTATTTTCTGTGATATAACATAGTTTTTCTCTGCATATTTTTTCATCGAATTTTGCTAGAAAGATAATAAAAAATCTAAACAATGTGAACGATAGGCTATAAATTCAATCTAAATACATATAAAAAATAAAAAATACTCTATAAATACTTAAATAAAAAAATTCACTCAGTTATTCCAAGAAAATAATCATCTCAAATTCTAATTTATTAAAATATTTTACTCTAATACCCTCTTCTTTTTCAATCGGCTGTTACTCCCACATTCATCAATAATCATCTTACTTTACCGTCATTGCTTGCTTTGTCACACATCGCCACCGGCGTTGCTCATTTATAGTGAAAAAAAAACCATCCACTTAAAGATAAAAATAATTATCCGCATGCCTAATAAATTGAACATCCAACATATTTTAATTATATATAACTAAAATCGACATATATGGAGCATGATGATTGTTCAAATGTTATGATGTATTAGTTTTGAATTGTGATTAATAATTAAAATTACAAAGATCTTATTTGATTTTATTGATAATTATATATGATAAAGTGAAAGCCTATTTATATTATAGTTATAAAGATTTTATTTTGTCAAATATTATAATTATTTTTATTTAAGAAATCAATAATCGGTAAAATTCTAATTTTTATAATAAATGAATGTCAATAAGAATTATGATCGAGTTTTTTTTATAGTCAAAAGTTGTCAAAAAATGTCTAAGAAATAGTATATTTCACTATCAATAATTATAAAATATTTCTATCGAGTATTTTTTATAGTCAATAACTATTAAAATAAGTAGTATTATAAAAAAAAATATTCTCAAACTTTTCTAGTAAACTATTTTTGATGGTCAATAATTATAAAAAGAAGGAAAGATTAAACATTTTTCATCACAATTATATATCTATATGTCAAAAATATTATTTTTCACAAAATTTTTATTAACATGTTTTGATTGTTAAATGAGCAATGTATGTGAGTCACTTTCTATTATTTTTTGAAGTGCTTAAATATTTTCATTCGTGGATGAATGATTTAAATTTCAATTTGATGAATGAATTTGTAATAAACAAAAATATTGTCTTAGGAATAAATCAGATAACATCTGGTGCAATAAAAGAAAAATTCAAAACTAAGATATACTTTTTAAAATATTTAGTTCGAATAAATCATAAAAAATATCTTTAAATTATTGAACTGCTGACAAAATATACTCTATCTTCGCATATGTATTATAATAAGCTGTATCATGAACATGAGTTAAAATTCTGACCAATTTTCCATGTCAATGGAATATTCGTCACCTTGGGCCAAGACTTCAATGGGTTTAATTGACCTTGAAGGGATATTAGTATTACTTATTAAGTGTTAGCATAAGTGAATATTTTATATTATTCTTCAGAGGTAGAGATTTCTTGGAACAAACTGCTCAAATTAAAAAACTTTACAAACATTATGTATATTAATTAATATCAATACCAGTAACAACCCATATGAAAGTTTTATTTTGGTTGGACAAAACTTACATAAAAAGATTAATTTTAGCATTTGGTGATATGATATGCTTTGTACTGGTCAAGAATTAATTCACATAAATGCTTTCAAGATATTTTAAAATGTGAGAAAAATAAAA
This sequence comes from Arachis duranensis, assembly GCF_000817695.3. Classification (NCBI taxonomy): domain Eukaryota; kingdom Viridiplantae; phylum Streptophyta; class Magnoliopsida; order Fabales; family Fabaceae; genus Arachis; species Arachis duranensis. Next base: position 42,756,644 of record NC_029779.3, on the reverse strand, counting down.
AAATATTTTTATTAATGCCGAATAATTTTTTTGTATTTGATAAACTGTATTTTATCCAAAATTGTGTCAAAATATTTGGATAAGTATTTAAAAAATGCATACAAAAATTAAAGTGGAACAACCATAATACATTATTCTCTAAATTTTATTTTCATTTTCAAAATATTTTGCTTAAATTTCTGACGATTAATGTGTCTTATGTTGTAGGTGAATATCTTAGATACTTTATAGATGATTCAGTACTCCCTCAACATAAAAGAAGGAGAAAATTATCACATGAAATATTCATATAAAATAATACAAATGCGAGGAGTTATAAAATTAAGAATTTGAAAAAAATTCACAACAACTTGTATACGCTTATTTTTTTATTATTTGGGTGAACCTAGCATAAAGTTTATCAATGCATTCTTTCTTCTTTCTTGGTTCATTTCCATGGCGTTCCTCACATTCAAGGACAACACATTTCTTAATGCACTCTTTGGTCTTCCTTAGATCTTCTGCATACTCATCTCGACAATACTTGGTACACTTTCCTAGTGGAGTTCTTCCTCTTTTTTCTGCAATATAATAAGATGGACTTGCCCAATACTCCATAGGAATATTTTCATGAAATTTAGCGGTGCCATTACAAATAAGCACTCCAATCATCAATAATATGATTGCATGCATCACACTAGTCTTGCCCATAATTCTATCTTCTTTTCTCTCTTAAATCACCTTTTTGTTACACACTAGAATTTATACAGGTTTTAAAATATTCCTTTGCATTACTATGTATAGGAATAAGATTATAGAATTATATAGAATGTTTCTCTCACATAGTTTGTGCCCTTTCGTTATACAAAACGCTACAAGATACTAACATAAACAAAAAAAATTACTGTTGTTGAGAGAATTTTGAGATATCTAAAAGGGTATTATACTAATATTATTGAGATCATGGGTTACATAGATGTTAAATTTTTTAGAGATAATTGATAAAAGCATAATGGAAATTAGGGGTTATCAGCTCGGTTTTAGACTAAAAATCAATCGAACCGATCTAATAAGTTTTTTTAGCATTAATCAATTGATTTATTATTTTTACATCAATTAAATCGAACCGAATTGAATCAAAAGTGATTTGATTCGGTTAATTTTTTCAATTTTTAAATTCTAATTAAACAGGTCATTAATCACGGTAAAATGAGGTTCAAAATAGTTAATAAACATAAAATAACAAGAGTACATCATATTTAAATTCAATACAATTTCAATCTATCTCAATAACTAAACACAAAAAAAAACACATAACTAAATATAAAACAAACACAAGAAAATGTCTAATAAACACCATCTTAAAACCAAACTATAAACCAACAAATACACTTTAGAGCTAAATAACAACAAAATCAGCCACCATGATTAATCTGAATAATTCACAACAGATTCATTATCATTTTCTTCGGTTGGTGCAATTTCTATAAAACAAACCAAAAATTAATATAAATTAACTATAAAGCAATGCACATAATTTATGAAAGGAACTTCAAATTTTTTTTTGCATACCTAATTCAAGTTTCTCAAACTGTTCAATAAGCTCCTCAAAATTAGTTATTATTGAAGAAGAACGAAGTCAATTTTGTGTGCAAATTAATGCCTCTACTGGCTTTGGAGTTAAAGAACTCCTATAGTTATTAAGCACTCTACTGTCTTTGGCTATTCATTACTTGCTGGCTGCATACATATAAACATGACAAACAAACAACAACATACATTAAATTATTATCTAAAAAATTTGTTATCAAATAACAAAAATTACAACAGATATATTCTTAAAGTAATAACAAATTATAGTAACAAATTTTTACAGTACCAGCCACCAAAAATTAGGACCAGCAACAAATTATTATCTAATTAAAAATTAGGACCAATAAATCAACAGCAACAACAACAGATTTAACTCAACAAATTAGACCAGTAACAACAACAAATTTTATTCTAAAAATTGGTGAATATACTGGCTTCTAGAAGGTTTGTTGAGTTGTAGAAGAGGACTTGATGACAACGCGGGGTTCTCGGTTGATTGGAGATGGCAAAGGGTTCTCAGTGACAGAGAGGGTTGCTTGGTGACGGTGCAGGTTTCTTGGCGACAGAGAAGTGGTTGGTGACGGAAAAGATTGCCATAGTTGGGACTCGCGACGGCACGATGTGAAACATGCCACCACCGCAGATTGCATGAGAAGGATGGAGGAAAGAGCACTACAGTCTACGACTCTACGGATGGAGAGAGGGAGGCTCTATGGAGGAGAATAGAGGGAGGGAGGGAGATTCTGAGATTCAGAAAAAGAAAAACGAGGGAGGGAGGCGCTGCGTCTTGCGTGAGTGAGTCTCTCACTTAGGGTTAGGGATTTTGATGTTAGGATATAGGGTAAAATAGTAAAAACATTGGCACTGCATGTTAATCTTTGGTTCGGTTTGGCTTGGTTTGATTTTTATTAAGCCAATCAAAAGCCAGACTGAATCGATCGGTTTTATCCCAAAAAAAAAACACTACAAGAAAGTACTGGAATAGCGACCGATTTTAGCGATAATAAAAATTGGTTGCTAATAGCGACCGATACAGAATTTTCAGAACCAAATCAATATTGGTCGCTAAATTACATTCAACGACCGATTTTAGCGACCAATAAATTCAGTCGCTAATAGCAACCAATAAGTTTTAAATACAACCAAAATAAAATCGATCACTAAAATCAGTCGTTATTTTTTTATTTAGCGACTGATTTAGCAACCAAAATAAAAATAATGTCTTTAGAATTGTTGGTCACAAAAGCGGTCGCTATTTTTTATTTTAGCGACCAATTTTGCAACTGATAGTGAAATAGGGTGAACAATTGTTTGGTTGCTAATTCAGTCGCTAAATTAATGCATGAAGAGAACGTTGACTTAAACCTAGGTTGGAAAAGATAGAAAGAGGACTTGAACTCACTAACCGTATGCTTCAAGAAATTATGAAAAAGCTTAATTTTAAAATTCCGATTCCTCAACTAGAATGTGGAGAAACAAATATAGGAGAGGATGAAGATGGTGAACGTACGTCTGAAGAGTGATTTGTAATTGTGATGCTAGTTAGTTAATAGACTTTAAATGATGTAATTAGTAATATGATAGTGTTGCATACTTATTACTGTTGTCTATGATATTGAATTGATAAGTTATTTTGGTTATTGTTTAAGTGTGTTTTGATATTTTGGTTATTGTTTAAGTGTTATTTACTTTTATGTGTTAAAGTGCAGGTTTTTTGTTGATGGTTTTTCAATATTTGATGGCATAAATGTAAAAATTTAGTAAAAATGATAATTAAAAATTATGATAGACTAAAATGCTTGGTTGCTAATTAGCGACTGATTTAGCGACTAAAATGATTGGTTGCTAAAATACAGGTCCACACTTAGCGACCGAATTAGAAACTGAAATGTTGGTCACAAATTAGCGACCGAAACAATGGTCGTGAATTGGAGACCGAAACACTGGTCGCAAATTAGTTACCGATTTAGCGACTGAAAAGTTGGTCGCTATTTAGCGACCGATTACTCCGAGACCAATTTAACGACAGAAAATTTGATCATAATTTAGCGACCAATTTAGCAACTGATACTCTGTGATGAAGGTTTGGTGGCCTTGTTAACAAATCAGTCGCTAAAATTGGTCGCTAACGTTTAGCGATCGAAGTTGGTCGCTATTTTCTTATTAGCGACCATAGTTTTTGTGACCACCCAAATGGTTGCTATTCCAGTAATTTCTTGCAGTGAAAATCAGGTTTTTCAATTTTTAGATCAATTATTGTAAATTTTAGTTCAATTTTATGATAATTTTTGGTCCAGTTCAATAATTTACACCTCTAATAAAAATTGTTGTTTCTTTGAAAAATCCTATATCATTTAGAAAAACAACAAACAAAATATTGTTGCTCTATAAATTACTGAAGTAGAGTACATACATAACTGCTACAAATTACTGAAAACAAGTCTTATTAATTAAGAATCAACTTGAAGGCTACCTACTAAGGTGCTAATCTATGATCCCCATCCTTAGCTTGGTCATAATACAAGTGTTGCGCATTAAAAGATATTTTGTTTATCATTCAATATATAAGTTGCAGAAATGTTAAAAATTTAATAAATTTTATTTTGTCAATAGTTAGCTAATAATAAAAATATAGACTAAAAATATATTATTGAGCTATTAAATAAAAAAATAGATTAATAACTAAAAATATTGACAAAAAATAATAAATTATATTGATCTTGAACTTTTTTCTATAAGTTATATATGATATAAGGATATGCCTAAGTAATAATGCAATGTGGATGCGCAGTTCCATGCATGGTAGTAGTAGGGAGAAAAAATAAAGATGTTAGAATGATTTAATGATCAAAATTATATGACACATAATTATTTAGTGAAGGAATTTAAATCTTTGAATAATATATATGACAATATAGTTTTCCATCCATGTGATTATAATATATTGCTATCTATTTTACATTTTTTATCTCTTCAAAAACATGCAAAATAGATAGTTCAGCTACATCATCGATCGAAGAGGCTCAATACAAGGAATACATGGTACACTAGAACACTATTTAATTTTCAGATACATTCCATAGAACTCCATTGAGCAAACTAAAGTACTAGCCAAACATTTGACGACACTTGTTCATGCATTCAATTTCCTTCCCTCTATGGTTAGGAAAGATTCTTCGACATCTGTTAATACACGCTTGAAGTTGTATCTCATCAGATGAAAAATAATAATGTGATAGACTCAAGGGCCTTTCAAGAGAAGCGTCTTGAAATTCAGTAATAATGACAAAATAAATAATCACTCCGGTTATAAGTATTATTGCTAGTGCATTTGTCACATTGATCTTCGCCATAGGTGTTTCTGTTAATGTTGTAAGTGTGAAAAGTGTATAAAATTAGCCTCACATAAAAAAAAAAACAAAAAAGAGTAAATAATTTATAAAATAAAAAACTCATTTACTTACTATCTTAAGTTTTTTGAGTTAGATAATGTCTTCTCATCTTATTTTTTCTCAAAATTTTTTCGATATTCGAGAGCTCTCTACAACAACCCAACAGTCTCTTAGTGTATTTTTTCTCTTTTGGCTTGCAATCACAAAGTTATGATTAATTCGACTTTATATATAGAGTTAAATCATTCCTAATCTTATTATTATATTCTATAGGATTCTCATCAAGTTAACTAGAATATTTGTAGCTTAGTTTGTGTCCCATTTATGTACTAAGAGCTATAGATTGATTCTCAACATAAACAAATTAAATAAAACAAAGAATTGTCATTGTAGAAAACTATTCTTTTAGAATAATTTATTGTATTGTTTGCCTCTTGAGTTCACTGAATTCAAAAAGTAGCTTATTTATAACAATAATGCAAACTGAATATAAAATGTAGCTTACAAAGAAGAGAAAAGCTATGTACATGTAAAACCATTGAAATATAATATTACTATATTTTTGAGAAAAGCTATGGGTAAATGGTATGGGAAGTGAGGAAGAAAAAAAAATGTTCTAATTATTTGTTAAAAAAAATTACATGAGAAATAACAATGACACAAGTTACTGTTTTACACATATTTTTGGAATGATCTTTGAGTCATCATGTGGCTACATTAGAAGAGAATAACATAGTTACAAACCGTACCAGTGGTTCATAAATAGTAACATAAAGTTATGGTAACTATTTAGTTATAATGACATTAGAAGAGACTATGGTTACAAATAAAGTCACAAACAGTGATTATTGATAAATGATTACTACTTTTTTAGCTATAGTCACTATTTTAAAGCGTGACAATATGCAAAACAAAAAATTATAGTGGGAAGTTTTTAATTGATATGGTAATATAATATTGTTGCCTAATTTTCTTTACAAAGAGGCAATGCTACTATAAAATTAGTTATTATAGATGGATATTTTCGACAGATTTTATCCCACGGAAATATAGACAGAATTTGCGAGGAATTTTTTGTCGGAAACCAAAAAAATGAATTAACATAAATTACAGACGGAAAAGAGAATCCATCGATAATTCTATCGAAAAAATTAATTTTTTTTCGTGGGAAATGATTACAGACGGATAATTAGATAAAAAATATGCTGCGTTTTATTAAATTATTACAGACATAAAATCTGTCTGTAATTTAAAATATTCCGTCGGAAATATTGAATTAAACCAAACCTACCCCCTCTCTCTCCCCGTGGCAGGCCCCATCCAAACTCTGTTTCGAGCTCCATTCACAAATGAAACACGAGCTTCTTCCTCTCTCCATCGTACGAGTTACTTCTTCTCTCCGTGGCTGCTACTTCTGCTTCTTCTGCCGCTGCCGCTGTCGCCGCTCTTGTCGCGTATACTCCCATCGTCACAGAGCTCTCTCTGCCGCCGCTCTCATCGCATCTGCTCCCTTTGGTGCCTCTTCCATCTAATCTCAACTCGCTCTTTCAGTTCTTCTCGTAACCATCTCAAATTTCAGGTATATATATCCTAATTTTGTGATTCTATTCTTTGTGATAAACCTTAGGGCTTAATTTTTCTGTGCCAGTTTTAGGTTTATCATACGCTGCTTTTGTGCTTCGTTTGAAAATCCGTTCTTTAAATAATTTTCAAAGAGCTTTTATAGAGGGACAAAATCCGTTGGTAACTTTGTCGGTAACCAAAAATCTATCTGTAATATAGACCAAATCTGTCTATAAATCTGTCTGTATTAAGCAATTTTCTAGTTGTGAACAATTAAAAACTTGTTACCAAAAAGATGAATTTGTTATATTTTATACACTTCTCCAAATACAGCCTTCTACCATTAGAAATGTCAGTGAATTTTTTTCCTTATCAAAGGTAATATTTTATTGATGAAATAAATGGTCTACTAGGGAAAACACATGGAAATAACTGGAAAAGATTCAACAAAGACCAAGGTTCAGATGTAATTGAATTAGGAAAGTAACTTTCTTAATTCCACATTAACATTTCCATTGTCTTCTCTCTCATGAAGAGCACCATGCCAAGTTCGGCATCTTCCTCTCTCTTGCATGGATCTACAGGCCACACTACAAGAAAAACAGTGAGTACCGTTAGATTTAGCATCGGACGTTAGCGACGAAATTACCGTCGAATTTACCGGCGGTAATCTCGTCGAATTCATAAGGTTTATTATTTACTGGCAGATTTTGGGTTCCGACGGTAATTCTTCCTGTAATATTTGGAGGGAAACAAAAGTAAAATGACGCATCTAGTTAAATCCGACAGTAAAACCAATTAGTGAAATGATGCATTTTGGTGACCTGCAAAAGTTTACCGTTGAAAAAATCCAACGGTAACTGGACATGAATTCAACATGCAAACCCTTTTCTCCCTCATTCCAGATTCACTCCCTCTCTCACTAAACCACCATCTCCCTCCTTCCCTCTCCCCAAAACCACCATCTGCCGCCGCCGACACCGACACCGCCACCACCACAACCCCCTCTCCGTCGCTGTCAGCCCACCCACCCACAAGACCCCTTCGTTCTTCTTCTTCTCCTTCTTCTCCGTTCTCCAAATCACCACCGAGCACCACAGAGCCACCACAGCCGCTCCCTAGCCTCCGGTCTCTGGTGTCTGCTCGTCACCATCACCACCACCACCGCCGTTGCCCAACTTTTTCTCTTCGATTCGATTCTGCCTCTGCAACAATAGATAACATTGAAATCTCTATATTGTTAATTGAAATCTCTATATTGTAACTCTATTTGTTTTTACAATTAAAATCTATATATTGAGTTAATTGAAATCTCTATATTCTGTCTCTATTTGTTTTTTTAATTGAAATCTCTATATAGGCTAAAATATTTTGTTGTAAATTGAAAAAATTGTGCTGATCTGTCCATTTTAATAGATCCAAAAATGATTGTTAAGTTATATTGAGCTGTCCATTTTTATACGTGTTTGAAGATGGCTGAATTTGAGTTTATGAATATGCTGAGATTTTGTTGATTGTTGAATTGGATTTTCTTATTTTGAATTTGAATTTGAACTTTAATTTCAACTTTGAAAAGTGTTTCAATTATTGAACTGAATTGCTGAATATTGTTGCTGGAGTTGTTTGACATTGTCTAAAATATGTTGATTCACTATGTTACGGATGGTTTTGATATATGCAGACACGATGACAGGAAGAGGTGTTGCGGATCAGGTTATTGGTCGTGGTTGAAGCCGTGGTCAGGGTAGAGGAAGGGTTTTCTCCGGTACCTCCGGGACTTCTGGATCATCTCCCTCTACTCCGACCACCCCGGTCACACCACAAGTTATGGGTTTAGCAGATCAGTCGTTCATCATGGTTCCTAACCCCAATTACGTACTGCGGCCCATGGCAACGATGCCGCCTTCCACCGCTTAGTAGTCCACATCCACGGCGACGCCGAGTCCAACGACGGATGCTGTGGTGCCGGAGTCCAGTATGACAGTGATGCTGCAGCTGATGCCCATCCACCACCTACTATCATAGAGTTGCATATTTGGCTTGATGGCGGCACGAGGTAATTATAACGTTCAATGCTCATGTATTTTTTGTTTATTATTTTCTAGTTTTATTGATTATTATTCCTGTTGTTGCTGAGATTTTTGGAAAAATTGGTTACTGTTTAGTGGATTTAAGTTGATTTGGAATGCTTCTGGTCATTGTTTTCTAGTTTTGTTGATTATGATTCCTGTTGTTGCTGAGATTTCCTAAAAATTGATTCCTATTTAGTGGATTTAGGTTGATTTGGAATGTTGCTGTTTATTGTTTTCTAGTTTTGTTGATTATGATTCTTGTTGTTGCTGAGATTTTCTGAAAAAATAATTCCTATTTAATGGATTTAGGTTGATTTGGAATGCTTCTGGTTATTGTTTTCTAGTTTTATTGATTATGATTTCTATTATTGCTGAGATTTCCTAAAAAACTAATTCATGTTTAGTGGATTTATGTTGATTTGGAATGCTACTGTTTATTATTTTCTACTTTTGTTGATTATGATTTCTGTTGTTGCTGACATTCCTAAAAAATTGAAGCATGTTTAGTGGATTTAGGTTGATTCTTGTTTGTGGATTGTTGTTGTTAGGTTTTTGCTGAACCCGAATGTATGTACTCAGGAGATGACTAATGTCATCAAACTGATGTACGACATGCCCTACCCGAACTACACGAAGATTTCTATTGAGACCAGGCAGTGCTAGTTTGAGAAATGGGCGGTAATTATTTTCATTGTTTCTGTTTTAATTCTTTTTTACTAGTTTATATCATCTATCTATCTTGTTTAACTGGATTTAAAGCTTCTTTGTTGCAGCTACATTTTATTTGGGATGTTGAGCACGACCTGGATGGCCATCCAGAAGATATTCAACTATAGGATGGGTAGGCGGCTCCAGCAGATGCTGGATAATGTCTTTCTATTAGTAAACGGTTGACGAGTGATATCTTTCTATTAGTTTATCATGTAAAATTTAACGGTAATATTTATATGTATCGTTACCTACTGTGACATGTTTATTTATGAAAGATCGTCATACACATAACAATTTTTGAAGCGAAACTTTACCTATTTTAGTAAGATTTGTGATAAATAGAGAGCACTTGATAATAAAAGTTATCTGAAAATTCAAAAAATAATAAACGTTTCACTGTCCAAAACTACATCGTTTTCATGTTCATATGGTAGCAATGGAACACACATTGTAGATAACAAAATATATGGACAATTCCATTTCATTTTGTACTATCCATTTATGGAAGGACATATATTCCACCGTTTGTTTTTATAGAGGACTTAGTTAATACTTTTTTTTAAAGAACTAATTAGTCTAAAGTTTAAATTTTCAAAAATCTAGTTATCACTTTACTCAAATATATGCATAATCAAACTAGTTTACGAACTAATGATTTAAACTTATTCGAATTCAAACTCGCTTCGTTTAATATATGAACGTAAAAATTTAAGCACAAGCTCAACTTACAAAGTTACGAACTTAGTATATCAAAGGGTTAAGTACTTTTTTTGTCCCTAAGGTCTTGGGCCAAAATCAAAATCGTCCCCGACCTTTTTTTCTTATTAAAATCATCCTCAACGTTACAAAATGTTAAAAAATCGTCCTTTTGTCCAGAAACAACATATTTTAGACGATTTTATCCTTACATAAAAATAAAAAAAAAACGCTTCAAAAGAAGGGTTCCACCAGTCACCAGATTCGTCCCCCTTTCCACGTCATACTCCCTCACTTCCTTCAGAAGCCGCAAGCTCTTCCCCACGCTCTGGTTACCTTCCATGCCACGACGACGACGTAGGTTCCAGCTCCGCCGCAACTTTGACAGGGAGAACCGGCCAGAGCAGAAAATAGAGAAGCTCGCGAATCTGCAGAATGAGACAGAGGTGAAGAAGAAAGAGGCGTTGGTGGAGCTGAAGCGAGTGGTGAAGGACCTGCAGTAAGGAGAGGACTTGGCGATTTATAATTTTCTGGGTGTTTTCGTACTCTCTTAATGGTGGAAAATGGCATCACCAACCCTCTACTCCCTCTATCCTCTTCCTCTAACCACATAATCCTCAACCTCTCCGAATCCCAATTCCTCCCGATTCCCCCAACCTGTTTCAGTTCATTGGATGCTCCGAACCCCCAATCATTCCTCCTATTTTCGTTCTTCCTTTTTTTAAGAACATAAATATCATTTGTTTTTAATTCTTTTTAATTTCTGTGGTTGCTGTTTTGAATCTAAAGTTACCATTGATGATTGTTGAATTGTTGCTAAATCTAAAATTTCTAGTGATTTATTTTGTGGATGTTGCTGTTGATTTATTTTGTGGTTGTTGTTGCTACTGAATTTACTGAATTTGTTTGTTGCTGTTGAATCGGTATACCAATGCACTTGTTATGAAGAGTTTGTGCAAGCAGGGGAGGTTAGATGAAACTGAAGGGTTCTTGTTTGGCTTGGTGGATGGTGGCAAAGAGCTTCATACTGTTAGGTTGGTTAGGGAGTTTGGAGATTCAGGCTGCTAGGTTGGGATTATGCTTATGGGTTTGGATAAGGGGCCTTTTGCAGTGTGGCTTGAATGAGGTCTTGGAGTTTTTAAGATAGAAGAAGGAAGATGAAGGGTACAATCCTAGTTTGCTGTTTTATATTAAAGGGAGATTTTTTTAAAATTTTTGTTTAAGGGTAAAATTGTCCATAAAATATTGTTCATGAACAAAAGGACGATTTTTTAACATTTTGTAACGTTGAGGATGATTTTAATAAAAAAAAGGTCGAAGATAATTTTGATTTTGACCTAAAACTTTAGGGACGAAAAAAATACTTAACCCTATATCAAACTATTAAAGAGAAGTTTATAAAGTTTTGAAAACTCAAACATAATTGAAGCACAATATTTTTAAAAGGGTTTAGCTAATATGTACATTTAGGGTACATGTTTTAAGTTTATAAATAATTTTTTTATTAAAAATATAAAAAATATAAGTTTTTAATATATTTATTTTACATCCATTAAATAAAAACAAGTAAAATTTTTTACTAATCTTATCATATACTTTTACGACACATAAAAACACACGTTACTTAACCCTTTTTAGAAATAGTGCAATTAAGTAACCAACGCTGATCAATTAATGCTCAGGCAATATTTAATGGGACCACTTCATTATTATAGAAACACACATCCAAAATTAATGTCTTTCAGTTTCACATCTTCCCTCTTTTCCATTTGAAATTCAAAATGGTATCCCTGAAAATTTTCAACATATATTCAAAACAAAATCATAATAGAATCAAAACAAAAATAAAAAAGAATCAACTAAGCACATACAAAATTCTTCACACCCAAAGAATGAAATTAAGCACATCTGAATTAAGGTAGAAGATCTAATACAATTTTAAAAAAAATCCAAATCCAACTAAACTAAACATTTGAAATTTGAAATAAGTTGTGTGAATTACCTCCTAATGCAATCGAAGTTAAAAATCAAGTTTTGAAGTATTTTTCATAAACTATAATTAAGGCCTACTTGTAAATATTAGGGGTGTACATGGGCCGGGTCACACCGAATTTGGCTTAACCTAAATTCGGTCCAAAATATAGACCAGGCTTAATTTTAGACTCTAACTCGATCTTAGATCCGATAAAACCTACACACCTTCCGGCTGGATAAAAATCGGATGAAAACTGGGTCTTTAACATATAAAAATCACCTAATCTCCAACCATTATTTCACAATTCGCACAGTAAAATTCACTTAAAAAAATATAATAAGAACCAACCCTTCTCTAAAATTAAAGATAACCATAATCAATACTAATATTGTCTAACAACACCAAATATTTAAATCAATACAAATAACACAATATTATGCATTAGTCTAAAGTCTTATGCATTTTAAATATAAAACATTAACTTATAATTTTATAATGACTAATAACACAAAATATTAAGGTTTACAATATTTGAATTCCACATAAGAATAGTCATCATCCATCACTAATAACACAAAATATTAATTATGTATGATAACCGGGCCACCGGGTCGAGTTCGGGTGACCCGAATTATGATTCGGACCCGACCCGAAATAATGACTGAGTCTATTTTTGAGACCCTTACCTGGATCTAAACCTGATGAAATTACACTAAATTAACCCCTAAAATATTCGAGGCCGGATCGGATCTTCGAGCCGGACCGGACCATGTACACCCCTAGTAAATATTACTAGTTTCTGAAATTTCTTAAAGATTCATTGATCTCTTAAACTTGATAAAAAGTGATGAAGAATTCATAGCATCATATATTCATATATAAGATAATATAAATTTAAACACGAACTTATGAAAACAAAAAATTAAAAAAGAGAACATGATTGTAAATTAGATACTAACCATTGTAAAACTTTATTTTCCGAACTTATGTTTAGCATGGCATTTCCTAATGCAATTGTCGATGTTCATTGTACCAGGCAAAAAACGTCGATTGCATTCAGCAATACACTTTGCTAACTCTTCATCAGCTGTTGCAATATAATAATTTAACGGAGACAAAGGCTCTTCAAGAATAGTGTTATGAAATTCAGCAATGGCAAAACATATAAACATTCCAAGTATCAACATTGTAGTTGCTCGTGTCACACCGTTTCTGGCCATATAAGTCTCTCTTTGTTGTATATATTATGCAATAAAAAATTTATGGTAAAATAGGTTTTATACAAGATTATAATCTTCTTTTAATAATAATAATATTTGAAATATAATACTAGAACTAGGAATATTCTCCAATTAGTCTATGTCCTCTTAATTGTACTAGGAGCTACAACTTAATCCTAACAGAGAGTTGTTTTAGAATAATTTATTTAAGTATGTTATATGTACACTAAAAATCAATCATTAATTATTGATATAAAATATATATTAAACATAAGTTAGATATATAATAAATTATTTGTATATAATAAATTTAATATTTTATCTTTTTGTATCCATAGTATTTTTGTAATTTATTACTTTTGTTAAGTTTTACTATCTCATTGCAATGAATTTTACAACAGGTATTATTGTATAATGGAAAAGTATATGAAACTAAAAGGTTATCAGCTAAAAGTTAAAAATTACATTAATTTATATTAATAATTAATTAATTTTAAATTTTTTAAATTTAAAATTTAAAAAATTTAAAATTGATTAAGTAAACCTAATTAAAACCTATAAAAAATTAGAATATATTTATAGAGAAATTCTCCATATACAAGCATTTTTTTATACAAGTCTTTACAAGTTATTATATTAACGCGCTTGAACGTTACTGCACGTTCTTCTTCCTCTTCTTCTTCTTCTTTTCTTTAGTTTCTTACTTTCTCTTTCTCCTTCTTCAACCGTTACTGCACAATTTCACTGCACCGTCTTCTTCTTCTTGCTGCACATTCTTCTTCCTCTTCCTCCTCTTCTTCTTCTTCTTTTCTTTTGTTTTTTGTCTTCTCTTTCTCTTTCTTTATTTACGTGCTTTTCTCTTTGTTTTCTTTTTTCGTTATTCTTGATTTCCATTATTTTTTGATATCAAGCTCTGAAATCATTTTTGAAGAAGAAGAAGCAACAGAATATGAGGAGGAGAAAGAGAAAGAGTTCTGAATTATGCATAAAGTGTCCTTTGGGTGTATTTCTGTAATCGTTTGGATGTATTTCTGTAATCGTTTGGGTGTATTTCTGTAATCGTTTGGGTGTATTTCTATAATCGTATGGGTGTATTTCTGAAGTTTTATTATTTTCAAAATGATTTCAAAGTTTGATTTCAGAAACCATGAAAATCGAAAAAAAAGAAGTAAGAATACCAGTAATAAACGAGTAAAACAACTAATGAAAAGGCAAAGAGAATAACGAAGAAATATCGTTTGGGTGTATTTTCTATAATCGTTTGGGTGTATTTCTGAAGTTCTATTATTTTCAAAACGATTTCAAAGTTTGATTTCAGAAACCATGAAAATAAAAAAAAAAGAAGCAAGAATACCAGTAATAAATGCAAGTAAAACAACTAATGAAAAGGCAAAGAGAATAACGAAGAAATATCGTTTGGGTGTATTTTCTATAATCGTTTGGGTGTATTTTCTGTAATCATTTGGGTGTATTTCTGAAGTTCCATTATCTTCAAAACGATTTCAAAACTTGATTTCAGAAACCATGAAAATCGAAAAAAAAACGAAGCAAAAATACCAGTAATAAACGCAAATAAAACAACTAATGAAAAGGCAAAGAGAATAACGAAGAAATACATGGAGGAGGAGGAAGAAGAAGAATGAGAAGAAGAGGAAGAGGAAGAGGAAGATGAGTTGTTCATAATCCACGGTGAGTGAAGAAGAAGAAGAAGAAGAAGAGGAGGAGGAGGAAGAGGAAGAGGAAGAGGAAGATGAGTTGTTCATAATTCACGGTGAGTGAAGAAGAGGAAGAGGAAGAGGAAGAAGAAGAGGAGTCATTCACAATTCACAGTGAGTGTAGCGCTTTGGAAACTAAATAACGCATTAACTCTAATGTGTAGCAACTTGTAAAACTTGTAAGTCAAAAAGACTTGTATGTGTAGCAAGCCTCTAAAAAATTTTCTCTTCTCTCTCACATTAACCTACTCACCTCCAACAATTACACACACAGACCCCTCTCTCTCACCGTCATGTCCTCTCCGCCTTCCCACTGCAACCCACTCTTCCATAACGGAGCATGTACTGCAAGGTGCCGGTTATCATCTCGTCCAAACTTCTGCCACAGAACTTATGGAATTTGCTGTCAGCGCTGCAACTATGTGCCGTTGGACACCACTGACAACCAAAAAGTGTGTTCTTGCTATGCTAGCTTGACCACCCACGGTGGCAAGTGCAAGTGCCCTTAATTCCAATCAATTACTTAATTAAATCCATGCATGTGTATATTACTCCATCACCACGCTCTCAATAAACTCATGGAAGAATAATAATTGTTTACTCTTTTTTTTTTGTTCAATCCTTGTTGAATCAATAATCATTATTGTGCGAATTTGGTGGTTTCTTTTTATTTTTATTTTGTTTATATATGTACCATAATTTGCTGTACCGTTGTATCAATTATGTTATTAATAAAAGAGTTTATTATTTTATGTCAATGTTGTTTTCTGCGTTTTAAGATATTAGATGTTGTTTTGATGATTAAAGAAACTGCAAATTATGCACTTAATTTTAGTTAAAAGAAGTCTTTGAACAATTATAGAAATATAAAAAAATATTCATTTAATATAAAAAAAATCTAATACTTAACAAAAAAATATTCAGTTATATTTTGACAAAAATAATTAAATATCTATAAAATTTTAAAAAAATTATGAAATTCTTAAATAAATAGAGACATTCACATTTGTAATATAAAAAAATAAGAAAAATATATAAAAGAACATCTATTTAGTATGAAAAAAACATTTTAATATTTAGTAGAAGAAACATCTATATATATTAACTTGTAAAAAGTATTTGGCTGATTTTCAAAAAATAAGGCGGAGCATTTAGCTATTGTAGTTTTCTCCAACCAGTACATACGTTTTCAGCTTCTATATTATTTTAAAAATAAATATATTCGAAATTAGTTTAGAAACTAAAATGCTCTTAAGAATATTTTTCTTATTCTTTTGGTTTACGTAGAATCTTAGGCTAGTATTTTTTACTAATTTTGATTAGCACTGATGGTTTTCAGCGGCTAAAAGAAGGGGGTTGAATGTTAGCCCCCTTTTTATCAATTATACTTTTTAGTCTTTGAGAAAACTTTTTTATTTTTGTCTCGTCTCTAACTACGAGACTTTTATTTTTGTCTCATCACTTGGCACGAGATATTTTTGGTTTTATCTCCTGTGCAGTAGAAACAGAAATAGAGTAGAAGAGAAAGAAAGTTACACCCAGATATATCCTGGTTCAGCTGCTAAGTGCAGTGTAGCCTATATCCAGTCTCTATCACAACAATGATGGAATTTCACTATAATCATCCTAATTACAAACTATAAAGTGCTAACCCAACTTACAAGGAGATTCCACAGAATCATGAAACACAACAGAGATGTACAAAGAAACTCTAAGGATATCTATGACCTTTTCTTTTAATTTTGCACTCTCTGCCTTTTTTCGCTCTATGGCTTTTTCATACAAACCTTACTTGTTTGCCTTTTTCCATGAGACTCAAGACATGACAAAATTAAATAGAAAAATACAAAACAGAATACATTGAAGGAGAAGAACATATGTTAGCTCAAGTAGCTCTGAGAATTCTGTGCCTCGCACTCTCACCCTTTCTTCTTGAATCAAACCGTGATTGTTCACCCCTTTTATAGAGAGGAGAAGCCTTCACAGTTGAAACAAAAAAATCAAGCTTAACTTCTTTTCCTTCACACATAACCAGTTCGGCCAAAGAGAGAGAAGAGATAACCCATGAAAAACCCAACATGCAAATATCTCTAGTTCTTTCTTGGTCATCACTCTTCATCAATCCGAGCACTCCATCCTTGGCTTGCTCTCCAAGATGGAATTCTGGCCCTTGATGCTTCATGATGATGATGTCTTCATCTGCTCAAATCTCTGCTTCTTCCATCACGTAGCCACCCTAGCTACCTTCTGTGGTGGTTGAGCAGAATCAGAGACAAGTCATCCCTCCAAGGATCTCTACTTTGCTGGCCGAATCTTTCTCAACCATTTTTGGTATGAAGAAGCCAAGATCTCATCACGAAATTGTTATCACTGTTCTTTAAGTTGTATGAAATCATTATTGTGGCACCAGTTGTTATCACAACTCCGTTCAACTAACCAGCAAGTGTACTGGGTCGTCCAAGTAATAAACCTTACGCGAGTAAGGGTCGATCCCACAGAGATTGTTGGTATGAAGCAAGCTATGGTCACCTTGTAGATCTCAGTTAGTGATTGGATTCATAGAGTCAAATGGAATTAAATTGGATAAATAAAATAAATAAAAGGGATAGAAAACTTATGCAGATTTATTGGTGGGAATTTCAGATAAGTGAATGGAGATGCTGCATGGCTCAAGGACGCCTGCTCTCCTACTGCTTCTACTCAATCCTTCTTACTCCTTTCCATGGCAAGCTTTGTATAGGGGTTCACCATCAACTGTGGCTACTTTCATCCTCTCGGGAAAATGATCCTATGCGGTTGTCAGTCGCACGGCTAATCGTCTGGAGGCATCACCCATGGTTGATGGCTACATCCCATCCTCGCAGTGAAAACTA
>NC_029779.3:42738389-42738681 GCF_000817695.3 Arachis duranensis | reverse complement strand
TCCTACTCGGAATACCACAGACAAGGTGAGACTTTCCGGATTCCCAGGATCCTACTCGGAATACCACAGACAAGGTGAGACTTTCCGGATCCTCATAAATGCCGCCATCTATCTAACTTATACCACGAAGATTCTGCTGGGGAATCTAAGAGATATGCGCCCGGCCTAGAGTAGAACAGAAGTGGTTGTCAATTACACGCGTTCATAGGTGAGAATGATAATGAGTGTCACGGATCATCACATTCATCAAGTTGAAGTGCAACGTATATCTTGGAATAAGAATAAAAGAGAA
>NC_029779.3:42736099-42736489 GCF_000817695.3 Arachis duranensis | reverse complement strand
ATCCTTTTCTTGGTGATGGGCTTGTCTTCTTCAATGGAGACATCTCCATCTATGATAACTCCAGCTGAGTAACATAGATGGCAAATAAGGTGAGGGAATGCTAGCCGTGCCATGGGTGAGGACTTGTCGGCTATTTTGTAGAGTTCATTGGAGATGACCTCATGAACCTCTACTTCTTTTCCAATCATGATGCTATGGATCATGATGGCCCGATCCACAGTAACTTCAGATCGGTTGCTAGTAGGAATGATGGATCTTTAGATGAACTCCAACCATCCTCTAGCCACAGGCTTGAGATCCAGTCTTCTTAGTTGAACTGGCTTGCCTTTGGAGTCTCTTTTCCATTGAGCTCCTTCCACACATATGTCCATAAGGACTTGGTCCAACCTT
>NC_029779.3:42734627-42735927 GCF_000817695.3 Arachis duranensis | reverse complement strand
TTTGATCATGGTTCCTAGTGATCCATGCATTGGCATAGAACTCTTGAACCATCAATATGCCGACTTGTTGCATGGGGTTGGCTAAGACTTCCCAACCTCTTCTTTGGATTTCATGTCGGATTTCCGGATACTCATTCTTTTTGAGCTTGAAAGGGACCTCGGGGATCACCTTCTTCTTTGCCACAACATCATAGAAGTGGTCTTGATGGCTCTTGGAGATGAATCTCTCCTTCTCCCATGACTCAGAGGTGGCAGCTTTTGCCTTCCCCTTTCCTTTTCTTGAGGATACTCCGGCCTTAGGTGCCATTGATGGTGATGGAAAAACAAAAAGCTTAGGCTTTTACCACACCAAACTTAAAATTTTGCTCGCCCTCGAGCAAGAAAGAAAAGAAAAGTAGAAGAAGAAGAAGAAGAGAATATGGAACAGAGGGAGAAGAGGTGGTTCGGCTATGTGGGAGAATGTGGGTTTGTGATGTGTGAAAATGAAGAAGAGTGGAAGGGTATTTATAGGGAGAGGGGAGGGTATAGGTTCGGCCAATTTGGGTGGGAATGGGTGGAAAAATGAATTTGAATTTTATGAGGGTAGGTGGGGTTTATGGGGAAGAGGAGGTTGATATGAATGGTG
Organism: Arachis duranensis; assembly: GCF_000817695.3. NCBI lineage: Eukaryota > Viridiplantae > Streptophyta > Magnoliopsida > Fabales > Fabaceae > Arachis > Arachis duranensis. The sequence goes on along the minus strand of NC_029779.3, from coordinate 42,735,302 downwards.
AATGGGGTAATTGGGAAGAGGAATTGAGGTGATTGATGAAGAATATTGGGAATTGTGACATGGGATATTCAAATCACAAAAATAGGATTAGGAGGTAAAGTGGGAATATGGTAGGTGGGGATCCTGTGGGGTCCACAGATCCTGAGGAGGATCCTGTGGGGTCCACAGATCCTGGGGTGAAAAGAAATACCATTGCTTCACCATATAGGCATGTAAAATGCCTTCATGCATCATTCTGGCGTTCAAACGCCCATTGATGCATGTTTTGGGCGTTCAACGCCCATGTAATGCATGTTCTGGTGCATGTTCTGGGCGTTCAACGCCCATGTGGTGCATGTTTCTGGCGTTGAACGCCAGTTTCATGCTTGTTTCTGGCGTTCAGCGCCAGTTTGTCCTCTCTGTGCACCTTCCTGGCGTTTAACGCCAGGTTGTTGCTTGTTTCTGGCGTTCAGCGCCAGAATGGTGCTCTGTTCTGGCGTTGAGCGCCAGCCAGATGCATCTTACTGGCGTTGAACGCCAGTCTGCGCTGCCTCCAGGGTGAACAATTTTTTTCTTCTGTTTTTGACTCTGTTTTTAATTTTTTTTTTATTTTTTCGTGACTCCTCATGATCATGTACCTAATTAAACACAAAAATAACAAAGAAACAAAATAAAATAAAATTAGATATATAAAAT
>NC_029779.3:42731932-42732317 GCF_000817695.3 Arachis duranensis | reverse complement strand
GAGAAGAAAACAAGAAAAGAAAGAGGAATCCTCTATGTTACAGTATAGAGATTCCTTTATGTTAGTAGAAAAAGAAAGGGGTAGAAGAAAGAAGAAGGATGGATTCGGATTTTTGGATGAGGAGAGGTGAAGAGAAGTGTTAGTAATTAAATAATTAAATAGAAGAAGAAAAGAGAAGAGCAATTTTCGAAAATAATTTTTGAAAAAGAGGTTAGTAATTTTCGAAAATCAAAGATGAAATATAATTAAAATTAAAATTTAAAACAAAAAAGAATTTTTGAAAAAAAGAGGGAGAATTTTCGAAAATTAGAGAGAGAAAAGTAGTTAGATGGTTTTGAAAAAGATAAGAAACAAGCAAAAAGTTAGTTAGTTGATTGAAAAAAAA
>NC_029779.3:42731105-42731774 GCF_000817695.3 Arachis duranensis | reverse complement strand
AAAGATATATTTGAAAAAGATATTTTGAAAAAGATTTAATTTTTAAAATTACTTAACTAACAAGAAACTACAAGATAAGATTCTAGAACTTAAAGAGTGAACCTTTCTTAACAAGAAAGTAACAAACTTCAAATTTTTGAACCAATCACATTACTTGTTAGTTAATTTTCGAAAATTAAATATAAAAGATAAGAAAAATATTTTGAAAATATTTTGAAAAAGATTTTTGAAATTTTCGAAAATTATAAAAAATGAAAAAGATATGATTTTTAAAAAAAAGATTTTGAAAAGATAAGATTTTTAAAATTGAAAATTTGATTTGACTTGTAAGAAACAACTAATTTTGAAAATTTTTGACCAAGTCAACCCAAAATTTCGAAATTTTGAACTAATTTTAAAAATTTTTTGACCAAGTCAACCCAAAATTTCGAAAATTTGGAGGAAAATAAGGAAAAGATATTTTTTTTGAATATTTAATTATGAGAGAGAAAAACAAAAAAAATACTCAATGCATGAAATTTTTAGATCAAAACAATGAATGCATGCAAGAATGGTATGAATGTCAAGATGAACACCAAGAACACTTTGAAGATCATGATGAACATCAACAACATAATTTTGAAAAATTTTTGATGCAAAGAAAACATGCAAGACACCAAACTTAGAAAT